>NC_080178.1:64230685-64353185 GCF_950295315.1 Erinaceus europaeus
ACTACCCAGGAATGGGAAAGCGTGGGCATAGTGTAAGGGTGACTGTGCTGTCAGGCCGGGGGTGGTGGTGGATGGTGCTTTGTGTTCATGTGCCTGTCCTCAGAGCTGTCAGACCTCACGGCCCTGTTGACAGCAGGCGTGCCCTCTCCCCAGAACGCCCCCTGCACTTTGCGGAGAAGGTGCTGCCCATCCTGCACGGGCTGGGCGTAGACAGCTACCTTGTGGTGAAGAAGCAGCAGTCCATGGAGGCCATGTTGCTCTACTTGGGTAGGTGCTGCCTGCAGGGGTGGGGCCGAGGGCAGAGGACACCCACAAGCAGGCCTCTTCAGTGCAGGCTAGTAGCCTTTAGCCGGGGCCCCGGGAGCCTGGGCAGGGAGTTGGTGGCCCATCCCCACTGCAGTGCTCCCTCAGCCAGCCACGTGGGTGACACCAAGCACGGTATGATGAAGTTCCGTGAGGACCGCAGCCTCCTGGGCCTGGGCCTACCCTCAGGTGGCTTTCACGACCGCTACTTCATCCTCAACAGCAGCTGTCTGCGGCTCTACAAGGAGATTCGGGTAAGCCCCCCTTCTACACCCCCCCCCACAGGCTCCTGCAGCCACACTCCCTGGGGTCTGCCAGGAACACTCCTAGGATCTTGAGATGGCTCTGTGGTGGAGAGGTCTAGATGCTCAGGGACTCCTGCTGTGGTGCTAGACAGTCACTTTGCTGTGACACTTGACTGTCCACTGGTGCTAGACACTTGATAATCATTATGGCGCTGAACAGTCACTGTGACACTGGACAGTTATTGTGATTCTGGGTGGTCGCTGTGACACTGGACAACCATGATGCTCAACAGTCACTGACACTGGACAGGCACTGTGAGACTGGACACTCACTGTGATGCTGGACAGTCACTGACACTGGACAGGTGCTGTGAGACTGGACACTCACTGTGATGCTGGACAGTCACTGGACAGGTGCTGTGAGACTGGACACTCACTGTGATGCTGGACAGTCACTGACACTGGACAGGCACTGTGAGACTGGACACTCACTGTGATGCTGGACAGTCACTGACACTGGACAGGCACTGTGAGACTGGACACTCACTGTGATGCTGGACAGTCACTGACACTGGACAGGCACTTGTGAGACCGGACACTCACTGTGATGCTGGACAGTCACACTGGACAGGTACTGTGCTGCCCGACACTGACTGTGCTGTGACACTGGGGGACCACTGTGACTGGACAGTGTCAGTGACTCTGGGCAGTCACTGTGCTGTGCTCTGAACCCCACGAGGTCTCAGCATCTGTATTCTCTGACGTTAGCACCCACAGGCTCCCCCTCAGGAACATGCTGCATAGTGACAACGTCAAGTTAGCACCCATGCAAACCATGTCACTTCACAAGTCAGACCCCTACACACACCCTCTCTGCCAGGTGTCCTCTCAGACTCAGCCCTACCTGGTACACCTGCTGCCCTCCACATTTCACACATGCGCACGCACGCGCACACACATACACACACGCTATGACCCATGACGTGTTCTCACTCTGAGTTGGGGCATTCTTCCTTCATAACCCTGATCCTCTATCAAACAGAGCCAGAGGCCGTGGAACGGGGCCCCTGACACCGTGAGTAGTTATGGGGCCAGCTGCCAGCTGCCTTACACCGCCTGGGGGCCGAGTGAGCCTGGGGCAGCATAGGGGCGCTGGCTGGCTCCAGGCTGTCCTCAGGCATGGCTCCCTGTCAGTCAGCACTGGCCACCCAGTAGTGGTCAAGACTTCTGTCCTTCCCCTCCAGTCCTGTCCTAGAATCCTCCTCAAGATAGGGTCGCCTTGGGTGCATGACTAGTATTTCCCCAGGAGTCAGCAGGGAGGCTGTGGATTTGGTAGTCGAGCCCCCGGGTTTGAGTTCAAGCTAACTGCTCCTCCACTGTCATTCTTGAAGCATCTGCTTTCCTGCCTGGAGAGAGTTGTGTCAGGCCAGAGTGGGATCAGCAACATGTTCTCACCTGTGTGCCCGTTCCATCCCTGGCTGCTACCACGTTGTGATTGTTGGCCCATCCCATGAAGAGTTTCCCTTGTTCACAGGGATGCTGGGATCAGGAACAGGCCAGAAAGTCTGTGGATCTCTGCCTCCTATAAAACCCTGTGGATCCCAGCTGTACCTCAGAGACCCCAAAAGAAACTAAAGTGTTTCCAAGGCTGGTGGTCTAGCCTGAATTGTCCCCCCCCCCCCAGTCTCAGCCCTTCCTGCCCCAGTATCTCCAGAGAGCTTTCAGTAGGCCTAGGCTGCCACGGGGTGGGGAGCAGAGGCCACAGAGCAGGATCCCCACCTCCTCTTCACACCACTACACATCATTCCTTCTCTAATGCAGCCTGGCTCCTGCTGACTCTCATGGGGGGCTGCCTCCTCTTCTTTGTTTCCCTCTGTGTCCACACCCTCACTTCTGGAGCTTTTCATATCTCCCATCAGCCTCCCTTGGTTCTGAGGGGATACTTTCCTGCCCTCCCCCCCACCACCCTACCCCCCAGAGCAGAGAAAGATCTTCAGTGTAGGCAGGGAGATGGGAGGAGGGACAAGGCATCTGGACACGCAGTTGCTGATCCCTGGGCAGGAAACGTGATGTTTACTGAAGGGTCTCAATACTTGCCCTCCAGCATATCCTGGGTGTGGCCTCCGTGCTTTCCTGGGCAGGGGGCAGTGTCCTCATTTCAGATGGAAGCCCCTGCCCATCTCCGTGGAAGGTGAGGCTCAAGCCCAGATGTGTTAGCATCGGGACATACTGTGTGAAGTTGAGTGCAGGAGGTGGTTCCCTACCTGCCAGCAGTCACACCTGGGCCTGGCAGAAGTCCTGGGAAGGTGCATTCACGTCATTCTCACATTTACTACATTCTGGGGCAGTGGGAGCAGATATTTGGAATTAGGACAGTTCCTAGTAGTTGAGATGTGTGGACACCCAGGCCTCAACTGGAGATATCTTTTGCTGTTTGTCTTTTAAGACCCCCAGACTCCTGGGAGAAGTGCATTCTAGAAAGATCTCAGTTTCAGCAGAGATCTTTGGGCAGCAAGGAGTAAGGTTTGTTCTGTGCCCTTGACCTTACAGCTTAGAAATGCTGCAGCAGCATCAGCTCTTTGCTTGGAAACCAAGTCCTAGGGAGTCAGAGAAGCTTCCACAGGCTCCCTCCACCTTCTCGTCTTGACCATGCCCATGTGTGCCACTTACATGCCACACAAATACCAAGCACCTCAGAGCTGCAGGCAGACAGGCCCAGGCCATCTCTTAAGTTTCTCAAGGAGTTTCCCAAGGGTTCAATACACCTGCACCTGCTGGGCTGCTCCATTCTCTCCTGACTTACTGTCCTTGCTCCTTGATCTCCTTCCTTTCTGCAACAGCCCAGCCTCTTCCCTGCCCACAGCCTGCTCCCCATTCCTGCTGTACTACAGCCCAGTGACCTCCATGCCCTGTCCCTCTCATGCCCAGAGCCTAGTGGTCTCCTGTCTCAGCCCAGCTTCCCCCATGGCCTGTCTCTATTCCCATCTCTCTCCTACTCACTGGCTTCTCCCCGGCTTGCTGCCTGCTCTCAGCCTGCCTGCCTTCTCTCTTGCTGGTGTGCAGATCTCCACTGTAGTCTCTGCACCCTATTCCCCCACCTACAGCCTCGTTTCTCTCCCCACCTCACAGTTTCCTCCCTGTCCCCAGGCAGTTAATCCCAGACCCTTGGGGACACATGGCCACTGTCAGGGCACAGGCTCTGTGTGGAAGACACGGGCAGCCCAGGAGGGCCTGGATCCCCTGGAGAATCAGGGCGAAAGGGCTCCAGCAGGCCTCTCTCAAACCGCACCACTGGGACAATGCCAGATCCCTCTGTCCCCAAGGCAGCCTGCACAGGGAAGTCCCCGCCAGTCCCCTCCCTGTCCTTGCTGAGGAGCCATGCCTGGGGGTGACTGAGAGCAGTGCAGGGCCCCAGAGGGGAGTCAACTCAGTCTTTGACCCCCCAGGTCGGCTGTAAGTGGGTCCCCTCCCCTGCCATCCACCCTGGCACTGGGGGCACCTAGGGGCCAAGGGCTTGAGCAGGTGACTCATTAGCTTGCCCTCCAGTCAGCCCTCTCCTGCGGGGCACTGTGCCTGTCCCCTGCCTTGGAGCCAGTCTGCTCCTGCAAAGCCAGAGTCCTGTGTAGAGGCCTGGGGCCCCTCCCCACGCATTGGTCTCCCGGCCTGACCTAGACCAGCAGGTGCTCCCCCTTTGGTCTAGGGCACAGCCCGCTTCAGCTTGAGTCCTGAGTCTTCCTCTGAGGGAGCCAAGGGGCTCTAGTCCCGCCACACGGTCACCCCTGGGGCCTCAAGGGGTAAAAAGGATGAGGACTCTCAGTGCTTTGGTGCCAGAGTGATGTACACATAGCACCCTCCTTCCTTGGATGGGTGACCTGGTATGACCAGTGCTGTAGGCCAGTCCCCCAGTTTGCAGGACAGCTGCCCCAAGGCCTCAGGGTTGACTGTCTGGTGTTGCTGCAGAGGGAGAAGCTGGGGGGTGGGGGGCTCATTGGGGTGGGACCATGCAAAGGGGGAAATTTGTCAGGAGGGCTTCCTGGAGGAGGCTCCTTATGCTGGAGTGCAGAGGGTGCTGAGGAGAGGGGCAGGAAGGGGCTCTGTTGCTGACTGAAGCATCCTCTCCCTGACCTGTCCCCGACCCAGAGTCACCGGCCTGAGAAGGAGTGGCCCATCAAGAGCCTCAAAGTCTACCTGGGGGTGAAGAAGAAACTGCGGCCGCCCACCTGGTGAGCAAGGAGGGTTGGGGGCGGGGGCTGTGGACGGGCTCAGCAAAGGCCAGAGGCTCAGCCAGCCACTCTTACTCTGGTGGGGCCAGGCTCTTGCAGGCACTTTAGTCCTCAGTTCTTGGGGAGAGCACAGGGGCTGGGCTGGCCATCTGCTGCCTGCCTGCCTGCCTGCCTGCCTTTGAGAACCTCTGTCCTGATGCAGCAGAAGTCCCATCACTGCCTCACCTCCCACATCTGCACAAGGCAGGACACCCGTTTCAGGGAGCGGGCAGGCTGCTAAACTGTGAACAATAGGGGCCAGGGAGGTGGCTCAGTGCTAGAGCACAGACCTTAAGACCCTGGGTTCTTATGCTGGCACCACATACAAACAAAAAGTAAGCAGAACATCACAAGCTGCAGGGCTATGTTTTGGCTTCTTTCAAATGGAAAGAAGCCCAGCAGTGGTGTGTCTCTGCCATTGCTGTTAACTGCTGTTGCCAGACCTGCTTTTCTGACTTCCTTCTCTTGTCCCCTGACTGTGTCTTGTCAGCTAAGGCAGACTTGGGACAGGGTGGCGCCAGCGGATGAGGGTGCCCAGAGCCTTGGGGGCCTCGGGAAGAAGAGGCAGTGGCCAGGATGTCTTTGGCCCATGAGAAGGCCTAGCCCTGGCCCTGGCACTGCTCTAGCCCTTGCCCTCTGCTGGGCACCTGGCCTGAGGCCTCCAAGGTCCTGTATTCATGGGGTGACTCTGCCTGCCTCCTTTTTTGCAGCTGGGGCTTCACGGTAGTGCATGAGACAGAGAAGCATGAGAAACAGCAATGGTGAGTGAGCCCCCACCCCCTGGAGAGATGGCCGTCTATGCCCCTTGACTGTACCCCCACTGTCTGATACATGTCCTGCCCTGAGGCCTGGGCTGGGGGGCCAGCAGGGAGCCCCTGGGCTGGGCCCTTGGCAGCATCCAGACCTGTGCTGCCCTGCAGGTACCTCTGCTGTGAGACACAGATGGAGCTCCGGGAGTGGTTCGCCACCTTTCTTTTTGTGCAGGTACCTCAAGGGAGAATAGGCCCGCTTGCTTCTTCACTCTCTAACTACTTGTAATGCCTCCATGGGGTTTTGAGGGGTTTTTTTTTTTTTTTGTTATTATTTCTTTATTGGGAGATTAATGGTTTACAATTGACAGTAATATACAATAGTTTGTACATGTACAACATTTCCACATAACTACAAGCCCCTCGAGGTCCTCCTCTGCCATCATGTTCCAAGACCTGAGCCCTCCTCCCACCCCAGAGTCTTTTATTGAGTTGGTCTTATATTATCTAGTTGTTGATTTGTTGCTGGGGCTTCACTATTCCGAGCTGACTGTTTCAGAGAGAATCAGACAGGGAGAGAGGAAAGAGCACAACACCAAAACTTCCCTCATGCAGTGGCGGCCAGTCTGGAGCCTGGGCTGTGTGTGTAGCAAAGCAGGCACTCCACCAGGTAAGCTCTCTAGCCAGGCCTTGAGTTAGTTGATTTATTTACTTATTTATTTATTTTTACTATTTTTATTTATTGGATAGAGATAGCCAGAAACTGAGAGGGTAGGGGAGAGAAAGACACCTTCAGCACTGCTTCACCACTTGCAAAGCTTTCCCCCTGCAGGTGGAGACCAGGGGCTTGAACCCGGACCCTGTGCATTGTGACACGAGCCCTCAACCAGGTGGGCTACTACCAGGCCCTGAGTTGCTCTTTTATTTTTATTTTTTTATTGCCACCAGTGTTATCACTGGGGATCATTGCCAGCACTATAAATCCATCACTTCTGCAGCTGTTTTTTTCCTTTTTTTTCTTTCTATTTTATTTAAGAGAACAAAAAGAATTGACAGAAGAGGGGAGATAGCGTGGGAGAAAAAAAAAACACCTGCAGACCTGCTTCACCACTCGTGAAGTTCCTCCTCCCCCGCAGGTGGGGAACAGGGACTCAAACCCAGGTCCTTGCACCTCTTAACTGGGTGTACCACCACCCAGCCCCCCTGAGTTGCTCTTAATCCACATGTTACTCACTCACTCAGCACACCTTGCTCAGTGCTCACTCCAACCCAGCCCCGAGCCAGGCATGCTAGTAACAGGACTGGACCTGCCTGCTGGAGCCTCCCTGTGATCAGGAAAGCAGACCTAGCCACCCCAAGTCCTGGTCCAGCGTGATCCACCTCGGAGTGGAGGGGTGAGAAGGCAGTAGGGAAGGGTATCAGAGGAGGTGATTCTGAGGATGAGGGCGCCATCATGATGGCAGGATGGGGATGAATCCTAGGTCCAGCGGACAGCTGGCACAGAGGCCTGTTGAGTGAGCTCCAGTGGCCCAGTGGGCAGCGGAGGGAGAAGCCAGGTGTCAGGAGCTGCAAAGGGAGTCACAGCCCCTCAGAGCACCTGGAGGAGAGTGCTGTGCATGGGGTGGCCTCGAGCTGCTGGAGTGAGCCATCTTGGAGGCCGCCGAGAAGGAGAGCCTGGGGCAGGCAGGCAGGCTGCAGTGGGCTCCCAGCAGGGCCAAGGGCAGCAGCTGAGCATGGACTCTGATCAGTGACAGGTGCAGGGAGGGGAGATAGGAAATGGAGCCAGGGACGCGGGCTGAGTTCTGTCCTGCAGCTGAGAATTGAGGCTTGAAGGGAAACAGCATAAACACAGTGGTCGCTCTTTCTTTCTCTTTTTAATATTTATTGCCACCAGGGTTATTGCTGGGGCTTACTGCCTTCAGGTTGAATCCACAGCTCTGGGCAGCCTTTGTTTTTGTTTTTTTTTTTTTTCCATTTTTCTTTTTATTTGATAGAACAAAGAGAAATTGAGAAAGGAGAGGGAGATATAGAGGGGGAGAGAGAGAGACCTGCAGCACTGCTTCACCACTTGTAATGCTTCTGCCCCTGCAGGTTGGGAGCAGAGGCTTGAACCTAAGTCCTTGTGCTCTCATCCGGGTACACTGCTGCCTGTACACCTCACTACAGTGGTTTTCCCAGCTCCTGGTGAAACATATGCCTCCTCACAGTCTCAGACACGTGCCTCCTCACAGTCCCAGACACGTGCCGCCTCACAGTCTCAGACACGTGCCTCCTCACAGTCTCAGACACGTGCCTCCTCACAGTCCCAGACACGTGCCGCCTCACAGTCTCAGACACGTGCCTCCTCACAGTCCCAGACACGTGCCGCCTCACAGTCCCAGACACGTGCCGCCTCACAGTCTCAGACACGTGCCTCCTCACAGTCCCAGACACGTGCCGCCTCACAGTCTCAGACACGTGCCTCCTCACAGTCCCAGACACGTGCCGCCTCACAGTCTCAGACACGTGCCTCCTCACAGTCCCAGACACGTGCCGCCTCACAGTCTCAGACACGTGCCTCCTCACAGTCTCAGACAAGTGCCTCCTCACAGTCCCAGACACGTGCCTCCTCACAGTCCCAGACACGTGCCGCCTCACAGTCTCAGACACGTGCCTCCTCACAGTCCCAGACACGTGCCTCCTCACAGTCCCAGACGCGTGCCTCCTCACAGTCCCAGACACGTGCTGCCTCACAGTCCCAGACACGTGCCTCCCAGACACGTGCCTCCTCACAGTCCCAGACACGTGCCGCCTCACAGTCTCAGACACGTGCCTCCTCACAGTCCCAGACACGTGCCTCCTCACAGTCCCATACACGTGCCTCCTCACAGTCCCAGACACGTGCCGCCTCACAGTCTCAGACACGTGCCTCCTCACAGTCCCAGACACGTACCGCCTCACAGTCCCAGACACGTGCCGCCTCACAGTCCTAGACACGTGCCTCCTCACAGTCCCAGACACGTGCCTCCTCACAGTCTCAGACACGTGCCGCCTTACAGTCCCAGACACGTGCATCCTCACAGTCTCAGACACGTGCCGCCTCACAGTCTCAGACACGTGCCGCCTCACAGTCCCAGACACGTGCCGCCTCACAGTCTCAGACACGTGCCTCCTCACAGTCCCAGACACGTGCCGCCTCACAGTCTCAGACACATGCCTCTCAGGCTGCTTTGCTGCCTGGTTCTCACAGCGGCTTGCTTGCAGGCCCAGAGACCGTGGTAGTCCTGACTTTGGCAACCAGGACATGGTCCTGACCACCTCACTTTGGCTTCTCAGCACTGCCGGGTCAGAGCTAGTGTGACTCTGGGAAGGGTGGGTAGACCGGAGCTGAGGTCCCAGTGCCCCCCAACCTCCCCTGCCCCATAGCACAATGGTATGGTGTGGCCCTCGGAGCCCTCCCGTGTGTCCCGGACGGTGCCTGATGTGTCTCGGCTGGGCAGCGTGTCGCTCATTCCCCTGCGCGGCAATGAGAACGAGATGCGCCGGAGTGTGGCTGCCTTCACCTCGGACCCCCTCTCTGTGAGTGCAGCCACCCGCCTGAGTCTGCCTCTCCTGCCACCACCCCCCTCCAATCTCCTCCCTCTCACCCTGGAGCCCCAGCTGACCTGATCTGCCCAGGCTGGCCTTGGAGAAACTTCAGGGGACCCTGGTGCTGGGGACCTGCACAACCCGCCTAATGGGACGTGGGCCTCTGGTCTTCCTGCAGCTCCTTCGCAACGTCTGAGCATGGAGCCAGACCCAGTGCTGGGACTTCGCCTCCAGGAAGCCTTCCTGTTCAGACACCCTTAAGTGCTGTGTGCCTAGCATGCCTGGTGTGAGCTACCAGGGAGACGGAAGGAAAGCAGCACCCCCACACCCCACGTTCTGACTGCAGCACGTAGCTCTGAGCCTGGGGGTGCAGGTGGCTGAGCCTGCCTGAGGAGAAATGCCCCCACCTACTCTGTCCAGGTGCCCAGCACTCCCTCCAGGCCTGGCCTGCTCATCCCCGGGACCCCTGCCTAAGGCTGCGGGGTTGGGGAGCAGGCAGAAAGTAGGGAGTCTGGAGGCCCCGGGCCTTGCAGAAGGGAGCCCTGGCCCTGGGCCTGGCCCAAACAACAGAACAGCTACAGGAATGGCTGAGGGAGTCTGTGGCCAGGGGCTGGAGCTCTCCAATAAGTTTCTGCAGTGCTGAGACCTGGACTGTGGGGGCTGCAGCCCCCTCTGGTCTGGACTGACTGGGAGGAGGCCCCTCTCTCTTCCTCCCACCTTACTTTGGGGACCTTTTGATAATATAAATACATCTGTATATTTTATCCTAAGTTGCTGAGGTCTGTGATTAATTGATTTGGGCTTTTGGAATATCCTAGGGTGGTAGGGGACAGGAGGTCTAGGGCTCTGTGCTTGGGATCCTGACCTGAACTCTGCCTAACCCAGCCCCAAGCTGTCTAAGCACCATTGCCACTGTGGACTTTACAGGCTGAGTCTGAATTGGGCGCCTTCCTCTCTGCAGACATCAAGTCACAGGAATCCAGTGCTAGGAAGAGAGCTTTTAGGCCTGGAAGCTGCTCCTGCTGGATGTGGGTGTACCTGGTCTCTAGGGAGGAAAAGCCCCTCTGGGCTAGGGAGGTGATGAGCTGAGAGGGGGTTAGGGACTGCCTGGAAGGTGCCAGACACAACACCCTTGCCTCTGCAGGAGGGGTGTGGGCTCCTTACAGGCTGATCTCTCCCAGAAGGGCAAGCAGAGGGGGGTGCAGGATGGCAGCCCTCCTGCTCAGAGGAGAGGCCTGGGAGCAGTTGGGGGCCTTGGAGAGCTGGGCTCCAAATTCTCTGTTCCTCTGGAAAAGAGGAAGGTGGGCAGGGAGGCAGCAGTGTTGTCCTTGGCTGGTGTCACCAGCTGGGGCCACAGCCCTGGACCTCCCACTCTGTCCAGCCTCAGTCCCCACCTAGCTAAGTACCCCACCTTCGATCAGGACAGAGTGCTGGCCTGGGTGCTCAGAGGCTGGAATTCCTCCCTGAATCTGACCTTGCACTGGTGAGTTAGTCCTGAGGCCAGCAGAAAAAAGGGGTGCCTTCACTCTAGAGGGGCTGAAGGTGGCCCCCACCCCAACCAACTGCCACTGTCACTGTTCCAGGCAGTGACTGACTGCAGTGCCTGCATTAGTCCGCCAGGAGGAAGCAGCGGACCGCTCAGCATGGCTGGCCCCAGAGTAAGCTCTGGAGGTAGCCTGTGTGTGGGTGACTGGGGTAGGACCTGGCCTGCCTTGCACTCTAAGGCTGGACTATTCTGGAAGGCAGCACAGTGCGCGCGGTGGGGAGGAGGCTGTGGGAGCAGTAGGGGGTGAAACAACCCTTTACCACATACTGAACCTGGGTGGGTGCCTATGCCCTGTATAGGGACTCCTAGCAGAAAAGCGAATGAAGCCCAGAGAATGGAGGCCACCTGCCTGAGGTCACACAGCCCCCAGTCAGGGTTAAGACCATTCCCACTGCCTCACGTTAGGAGACCTCCTCTCTGTACCCCCCCACACACACTGGGGAAGAGATGATGACAGTTGGGTGTTAATGGCAGTGCTGTCGTTGGGGTGGGGGCTGGCTTCTTCAGGAGCCCCAGGGCCTTGGCCTCAGTGGGTTGTGGTAGCAGCAGCCCTGCTGGATAGGTGAGGCCAGGCTGCCCTCCCGGCCTTTGTCATAGGATTCCTAAAAGCGAGACCTCTCAGGGCCTAAGGTAGTTGGTTCACATACAACTTGAGGTTGGGTTTGGGGGCTTGGGTGAGAGGCTGAAGGCTGGGAAGCCGCTGTTGGAGAGGGAGGCAGCTGCCTGGAGGAGGAGGTGGTGCCCTGAGCATGAAGTGTGAGCATGAAGAAGTGTGTGGCCAGGCGGGAGAGGTCTGAAGTGCTAAGGAAGAGGACGGCCTGGCAGGTCAGCCCTGGACCAGGCCTGCTCACAAGGGCCCTGGGAGAAGCTGTGGCAGGAGGGTGCTCGAGGGGAAGGCTGTGGGAGAAGATAACTTGTGGGTAATGGGGGGCTGGAAGGAACATCTTTCCTCACTTCTCCTGCTCTGCTGGCCTGTGCTACAGCAGCCTGCTCAGTGGCCATCAGGGTCTTGGGAACCAACCCCCCCCCCAGGCTCTGCAGCAGGGCAGGGAGGGCCCGAGCCTTCTTCCCTGACCCCCAGCTGCAGTGACTCCTGAGTCCTGTTTGCAGCTGCCTGCTGTGGTGTGGGTGGCCGCCTTCCAGCCAGTGCCTCTGGCTGAGCTCCCAGGGCCTCAGATCCTCTGTTGTCACTGTTCTCTGGAGAGATTAGCAGTATCCCTGAGAGCTGATCCACATGAGGACCTTGCTCAGGCCCTGGAGAGACTCCCGAAAATGTGTCTGGGAGCACCCTCTCCAGGCTCAGTGTTCTCTCATTCACCCAGTAGTGACTGACACCCTCTGTGTCACACTGAGCTATAGTGGGAAGGGGGTAGCCATGGGGGATGGGGTCTTGATTGAGAAAGGCTGTGGAGGAGGTAAGCCTGGAAGACACAGCCTTTCTGCAGGTAGTGGGGGGGCATGAGGAGATCTGCAGGTGCAGGCTGGCGAGTGTGAAAGGTGAGGTGACAAATCCCTACAGTGAGCAGCCTGCTAAGTGCCCCACGCTTCGGTATTGGGGTCCTAGCCTCTACCCCCCACACACTGTATCAGTGCAACCACACCCCAGTCAGATGGGCTTCTTGGGAATCTTGGCCTAAGCGACCCAATCCTGATGTGGAGAACGCTTGTCAGCCTCTCATACACATTAGAACTGGCAAGGACCTTCCAGCCTCTTTTCCAAAGACACCGCCTTCAGGAAGCTCTTCTAGATTATTCTTCCATCTGCACTGTGTACACGTAGGATGTGTGTGTGTGTGTGCGTGTGCGTATGCGCACGCGCGTGTTGGGGGAGTAGGTGCACACAGAGATACTTATCCTCAGCTAAGGACTGGCCCAGGTTCCTGGCCCTGGAGTGGCCCCTCTCCCTTGCCACTTCCAGCCTCTGGAAATTTCCACAATTTCTCTGTTCTGACTGCAGCTCCCACCGCTGTATTTATCACCCTGGAGACACGGTGGCCCAGGCACTCACATGGTACATACACACTCATGCTGCACACACATGTGGTGCCTGTGTGTGCGTGTGCACGCACGCACGCGCGCGCACACATACACACACACACACACACACACGCACGCGCGCACTGGAGGCACGTGAAGAAACAACCCACTCAAAGCTCTCTAGGAAAATTGCACCCTCCAGCTCCTCCGCCTCCTCTCTGTCCTCCCACCACCACCCGCCTCCAGGCACAGAGAAGGGCTGGGCCGCGCTTCCCACCTCTCATCAGCCAGGGAGGCACCACCTCTGCATCTCCTGGCCCTGGCACTGCCTCCCAGCCAGCTCTGCCATGTCTCCACGCCCTGG
The DNA here is from genome assembly GCF_950295315.1 of Erinaceus europaeus. Lineage (NCBI taxonomy): Eukaryota > Metazoa > Chordata > Mammalia > Eulipotyphla > Erinaceidae > Erinaceus > Erinaceus europaeus. The sequence continues at coordinate 64,243,699 of NC_080178.1, forward strand.
GCACCTCTTCGTCACCTCCGTCACTCTCTGCCTTCTGAGTAGGGGCTCTGGGTGGGGACCCCACAGGGGCTGTGGGGACAGAGAGACAAGCTGCAGGGGCCTGGGCAGCCTCAGTTACTGTCACTTTTGGTCCCTCCTGTGCTTGGCACCATGGAGACCAGTGTCATGGCAACGGCTTGGGTGGGCACAGCCTTCCTCTCAGGCCTCGTACTGCCCCCTCTAGGAGGAACACTCCACAGGCTGTGGTGAGGTGGGCCATGTATTGGGTCACCCCGGCTCACCCCACTGAGCACCCCTCCTTGGCTGTTTCGGCTTAAACTCTAGCTTCCAGTACCACAAGATACTGGTTTCTATGCTGGGGCAGTTGGAGGTTGAGTGGGATGGAGGGGCTCTTGCAAACCTGAGCCTCAGAACTGGGTACCATGAGGGCTCATTTCTCAACAGGGCCAGAGGGTGGGAGCCTGCCCCGGGGCACATAGCAAGTCTGATTTGGGCCTCAGGTTCCCCACAAGTCAGTGGTCTCAGATGCTAAAGTGCCAGCTGGGTCACAGAGAGCTGCAGCCAGCCCTTGGTGCTGGAGAGACCCTGAACAAGCCCTGGTCACTGGGCTGGGGCTCCTCACCGACTTCCTTCCTTCACCCTGATTACAAGCCATATGCAGAATGCTTTTTTCATGTTCGCATTTTGTAAGTGAAGAAATTGAGGCCTGCTGGCTGGTTTCAGGCAATTAGTAAGAGGCACAGATGAATAGTCCTTCCCCACTGGTGCATGTGAACCCAGGGCTCAGGCCTGCGCCCCTACTCTCGCCCCAGACATTGGGCTTCAAAGCAGTGGCTGTCTCCAGTCCCATCTTTCCTCCTGGAGAGTTCTGGGGAGAGTTGGGGCTTCCTGTAGGTCTGGCCCTAGGATTTCTAGAATCCAGGAGGTTCGGTTCCTTGGAAGACTGGGGAAGGAACATGGAACAGTGAGATCTCGCTCCCAGAAACTAGAAGGCCCCAGGCAGGATGCTCTGCTTGAGCTAGGAGACTCCCTGGGGGTGAGGACAAAAGGAGGAAGCCCTACCTGGGGTGGAGGGAGCAGGCAGCCTCAACTTGTCTGTGACCTTGAAGGATTGCAGGAGTCACATTGTTCTGCCTCCCTCGTGGTTTATGTAACCATTCAAATATAGCAGCTGCCTTTATCCCACCGAGTCACACCCCCTCCACCCCCTCAGGTGCTGGAGTTATGGGGGAAGAAGTAGATTAGGATTAGGATATCCCACAAGGAGATCCTGATGTGCAGGCTGGGAGGGGAGTGAGGGGGGCTAGAGAGAAGGGGTAAGGAGGGGATGGGGGGCCCTCCCCCAGGATGAGAAAGGCTGGCTTGTGCCCTACCCACCACTGTCAGGTCCCTTCTTACTGGGAAGCCCTCTCCGGGCCAGTGAGCCACAGCTGGAGGTCAGGGCGCCCTGGTGAGTAGTACCCTGGGCTCAGCCTTGCTCTTTACTCACTGCACCACTTAAGCAAAACTGCCTCAGTTTCCCCATCCTTAGAGAGAGTGCACACCTTCAGCCTTTGATGCTGCCTTGTTGGTGTCCCTGGAGATGTTTTCAGCCTTAGGTAGAAGGACTTCCAGATCCCATCCAGCCCTCCCTCTCTGTGTACCCTCCTGGGCCAAGGGGCCTCTTTCCCTGAACTACTACCACCTGTCCCCCACTTTATTTTCTGCCCGGTAGGAAGAGGGCACTGACTACACCCACTTGGAGTCACCCTTCCCCTCGCAGGACAACTCTGATTGAGCCAGGAGCCTGGAGCAGCCCCCACACCTCAGCCTTCTGTTCCAGGACCTCAAAGCCCCCCTTCTGCATTCCCCCCTGAAGGATGCGGGGCCTCCATGCTCTGTTGGTAAAGGCCTTGCAGGCCGTGCTCAGTGAGGGTACAGAGAACTGTCCTAGCCCTGGCCAAAGGCACTTCTCCAGCCAGCATCCTCGAAGCCACAGGTGGTGGCTTCCTGGCCAAGAAGGAGCTGCACGCCTCCTTTCCCCAGCCTGGTTCCTGCTGCCTACACCCACACGTGGCCCACTGGCCCCCAGCCAAACGGAGTCACACACAGGCTTTCCAGGCCAGCCCTCCATGAAATCCATGTCCAACCAATTACCAGCTTCCTCCAGAGAGAGCAAGAGGTTGTTCACACTGTATTGATGGGTGTGTGTGTGTGTGTGTGTGTGTGTGTGTGTGTGTGTGTGTTTCCTACACAACGGGCCCCCTGTATCCCCGTTCACCATCTGTGTCCCCGCATCCATCTGCAGACTCATTCTGGCCTTACTGTTGTGATGCTGGGCTGAGAGCAGATATGAACCTCCTTGCTGCGCTGTCTCTGCCTCCTTCCTCCTCTCCTCCAGTGCGATGTTCTTGTAGCTGGCAGGGCTTCTAAAGACTGAGGCTAGGAACTAAGCAAATGGGGCTTTGGCCTGTCCCTGAGGGAAGTATGGTCCAGTCAAAGAAATGAGATGACATGGTGGTGGGCAAGTGGCAAGTTGGAGAGAGAGGGAGAGAGAGAGAGTGTGTGTGTGTGTGTGTGTATGGGGCAGCAAAAGGCTGCTCAACCCAGAGCTGGGGAGACCACAGGACCTACTCTGGCTGCTGTGGGTGGGACAGGGTGTAGACAGCTGCCCTGGCAGGATGGGCTGGGTTTGGGGTGGGCAGAGGAGAGGATAAGACTGTGTGTGTGCTTAGGCCCAGACCCCGCACCATCTCCCATTCCCTGCTTGGGTCACAAGGACCACACAAGCCAGACTGAGGGGCTTGATCTTTGCCCAAAGACACTGGGAGGCCAATCAAAGACTTTGAGTAGTCACAGAGCTTAGAGAACTGGCACCAGGTGCAAGGTGGAGCTGAGTAAAGGAGTTGGACTAAGGCCAGGGGCTGGAGAATAACAGTGGCAGGGGTTGAGGGGACTTCTGGGACACAGCACCTGGAGGGAGTAGGAGGTAGGGAGACAGAAGAGAACCGAGGAGAAGGGACAGGCTGGGAGGCAGTCAGATCTGACAGAGAAGTGGGTGCGGTGGAGAACGTAAAGTGACTTTGAAGTCTTCAGACTGAGAAATTTGCTGGTGCCTTTGGCCAAGACAAAGGGTGTGTTGGGCATTGGGTGTTGGAGCATGAGAGGACTATGGGGTGCCCGGGGAGGACCTGGGAGACTGCTTGTGCCAGAGCGCCAGAGTCAAGGTAGGGCCGCAGGGACAGTTGGACTCCTTGTGAAGTCCCCTCGCTCCCTGGGGTGAGCCAGGATGGAGGGAGGTCGTTGCTGTGCTTCTCAGATAGGGTGAGATAGTGAGCCAGGCAGAGTGGGGATGGGGAGGTGGCAGCTGAGGGGGGCAGAGGAGCAGGCTGAGGAGCAGCTGGGGCTGCTGGAGCCTGCAACCCTGGGGCGAGGCTCCCAAGGGCTCCCTAGCGCAGGGTAGCACCCTGCTCCCCCCACCCCGCCTCCATCCAGTCACCCACCTAGAAGGGAAAAAATGCAGTGTCTGTGTATGGGGGCGGGGGGGGGGGACAAGACTGTGCGCAAGACACTAGCGGGTCAGCACCGTGGAGAGCGGACGGGGCGGGGCCTGCGCGGGGCGGGGCTCGAGGTAGCGGCGGGTCTGAGCGGCCACTCCCGCTGGTCTCGCAGGTCTGGTTTGCTGGAGGTGCGGGCTCTCCCTTCTCTGCACTCTGGACAGTGCAAGAGGCCGCAACTCCAACACTGGGGGGGAGGAGGGGGGCTCTTACCCCCTCCTTCCCTTCCCCAACCTCACAATTCTTCCTGCTTGGAATCACTGTCTCCATCTTCAGACGAGAAAGCTAGAGCAGGGTTCAGCCTTGTGAAATAATTTGCACAGGGCATAACGAAGCTGCTCCGTCGGACAGCTTAACTCTCATTCTTGGGGTTCCCTGTAATCCTGGGTTTTACACCTCATCCCCTTGCAAATTTCTGAGGTCCAGAGCAACCGGGGAGGCAGGCAGGGTGGTAGGGTGAGGAGGAAATGAAGAGATCTACTGTCCTGACTTGCTCTGCAAGGGTGAGGCTGCCATCATTTCCAGTGTGTGTGTTGGGGGTGGCGGGGAGAGGGGTCTGAGGCAGGCCTGAAGTCCTGAGGCTCCTGCTGTGCCCCATACCCAGGAAACACACGCTTTGAATTCCCCTGACTGGGGCATGAAGAGGTGCTGGGAAGCCTGAGGGGGGGGGGCGTGGCCCAGGGTCTTGACTTCCTGAGCCCATAGGCATGAAGCAGAAGACCGGGGGAGCCGGTCAGTCTGAGAAAGCTGGCCCCGATGGTTTAGGGTCAGCCTGGACCTTGTTCCCCCTGGTGACAAGATAGTTTTCCTAGAGTGTTCAGAGAGCGAAAAGTCTACCTTTGGGGGCCACGGTGGGGAGGGCAAGCTCACAGGTATTTTCTTCCTGCACATCCCTCAAGGCATGAGACAGTGCATTCTATAACACCCATGCTGGGTGGATTCTCTGCATTAGCTCAGCCGCCGTCTTGCTCAGCCCATCACTGAGCCCCCCCCTCCCCCCAGCCCTTAGCATGAGTCAAGTTTCCACTCTGCTTGCTGTGTGGGCTTTCCTGCCTGGGCTCTGGTGTGGGTGACAGCAATGATCTCCCCACGGCTCCGAAAGGTGGGGTTACTGGTGAGGGCTCCATGTAGTTCTAGTCTGGAATAAACCCCACTGGGATCCCCTCCTTACCTTATTTGAAAGATTTAATTAAAATATTTATTTATTTATGAGAGAGAGAGAGCCAGAGTCTTATTCTAGTGCATGTGATGTTAGGATGTGACCTCAGAAGCTCACTTTTGCAAGTCTTGCCTTCCACTACCTGCTGGGCCATCCCTCCTAATCTGTAAAGATTCAGTTCATATCCTCACTTCCACAAATGCTCCCCATCTGTTGGCAGAGTCAGGGGCTTCCTGGGCTTCCCAGACCCCATGCTCCCCCCGTCACAGCCCATACGCCTCCCCCCACCTCTCACCTGTGTGCTTCTCTAGGGTCAAGAACAGCCTGAACTGATGAGGCTGGCTCATGGTAAGGCTTTGGGAATGTTAGGAAGTTAATGGGGGAGCCAGGACTTGAACTCCTGTCTCCTGCCTTGAGTCTGGACTTTATTTTCTCCCCTGTGTGCAACAAGAGGTCTGTGGAGTCAGCTCCCTGCCTGTTCCATTGCCAGAATCACCCTGTTCTCTCAGGTTAAGGCTTCATGATAGAGAGCATGTCTGGGGGGGTGGCAGGGCAGAGGCACAGAAGGCTTCACCTTATGTCCATACCCGAGAAGAGGAAGGTGCTGGAGTGCAAGCTAGGTACCCATAGCTCCTGGCTGAAGTCCATGCTCCAGTATCAGGACCTTCAGAGTTCCAACTGAGGAAAGCCAGAAAGAAGTGGGCTCTGAGGGGCCGGGTGATGGCACACCCGGTTGAGTGCACACATTATAATGCACAAGGACCCGGGTTCTAGCCCCCAGTCCCCAGCTGCAGGGGGGAAAGCTTTGCGAGTGGTGAAGCACTCGTGTTTCTCTGTCTCTTTCCCTCTCTATCTCCCCTTTCCCTCTTGATTTCTGGCATCTCTATCCAATAATAAAAAGGTAATTAAAATTTTTTTTAAAAGAAGTGGACTCTGACAAGCTCCTACAAAGACCACCAACAAACCCCCCTCCCTCCCACTGGTCTCTGTACTCAGACCCATACACAGCCAAAGCTTGAAATCCTAGAGGGGGAGGGACCCAGAGCAGGTAGCAGCCACTTCTGCCTGGAGGTCTGGCTCTGGGGCCCCTGTGATGAAACAGGGTCTAGAGCCCACCTTCAAACTCCGTTTCCAAGAAGAGCCCATGAAGACAGAAGATCCCTCATCCTCTTTGCTGGGTGATTTTATAAGCAACTCCACTCTCTCTGCATCTTTTTTTCTATTTCCATCTTCTCTCTCATTCCCCCCCCTCGTGTGTGTGTGTGTGTGTGTGTGTGTGTGTGTGTGTGTGTGCCCATGTCTCTGTGATTTCTTTTTATTCCCATCTTGGTCTTTCCGGGGCTCTAATCCCGCTTTCCTCTCCTTCATGTGTTTCTCTCCCTTTGCCTGTCTGATCCTCTCCATCTCTCCCTCTGTGTGTATCTGTCTTTTCCTCTCTCCCAGTCAGAGTCTCTGGCTTCCTCTCCCTCCCTCTCTCCCTCTCTGTCTGGGCCTCTCTGTACCTCCTCCCTCCTCCCTCCCCCTTCTGCATTATCAGACCTGCTCCAGTCTCCTCCCAGAGCCAGCCTAGCAGCAGAGGCTGTGGCAGTGGGAGAGGCGGAGAGGCAGGCAGGCGGGTGGGGAGGGCGGGAGCGGCCGGGTAGTGGGACTGGATCAGGCTTTGAGTCCAGGCTGAGTGGGGGACAGATCGCTACTCTTGTTCCCTGTGCCTGCAGGGCCAGGCACTCTGCCTTGGGGCCCTGGGCAGGGTGGACAGGGCAAGGTGCCACCTTAGTCTGGCTGGGGAGGCAGATGATGAGGAGCGATGGGGCAGGCATGTGGCCACTCCATCCTCTGCAGGAGCCAGCAGTACCCGGCAGCGCGACCGGCTGAGCAGTGAGTACCCTCCAGGGTGGGGTGGGGGGTGGGGGGGACGGGCCTGGGTAAGTCACTGCAGGAGGTACCATGGAAGGTCCTGGGAGTCCCATGAAGGAGCTGGGGTCGGAGTGGAGCTGAGCCACGTGGGAAGATCGATCCAGCTCCCAGCCCAGCGCCTGGTTGCAGAGCTGTAGCCTGGAGGGAGGTTGTGCAGCGTGGGGGGTGCCTGGCTGGGGTGGAGCCCCCTAGAAAGGGCTGGCAGGTGGGAGTGGGGTCAGTAATGAACCTAAATTATCCCTTGGGGGTTGGGGCTGGGGGAGGGGATATGCAAGGGAGTTCCAGAGAGTGCTAGGGCCAGAGCTAGACTGATTCAGGGCCTGGGAGAGGATTGTGTCCTGGGCTCCAGTGGTGAGGAGGGGAGTGCATGAGCAAGAATGCATTAACACAGCTGAGTGAGCCCCACACACACACACACACAGACACACAGGACAGTCTGGAGTAGGTGCCTGGTGTGGGACTGGGGTTCAGATTCAGGTTCAGAGCTGCTAGCTGGTGCAACTTTACCCAAAACACCTATCCCAGAGCGAGCCATGTGTGGGGCTGGAAGAAGTTCCCTGTGCACCATCCACATGTGCACCCACGTGCAGGGGTGTGTGTAGGGGCATTGGCGGGGTGCCCCTCCTCTGCCTTAGGGCCACTGAGGAAACCTGCAAGCAAGCTGTGTGTGTTTAAGCTGTGCCAGACTTCATGAGAGCGTGTGTGTGTATTTGTGGGGTGCACAGGACCCCGTGAGTGCAGAGGGGCCTGCGCAGTTCTGGGGTCCTTGGTGGCTGGGCACAGTAGCCAGTCAGGGCAGGTTGGTGTGTGGGAGTGTGTGCGTTGGCATGCATGCTGACGTGTGCACTGTCTGTAAAACCCTGACTCGAGGCTGAGTGTGTTGCTTGGCTCTGTGCAGCCCTGTCTGCGTATGTCTTTGTTGGTGCATGAGTGCTGGTGCTGCTGTGTGCACGTGGCTGTCTATGCATGTCAGCATGCTGCTGCAGGTATGCAGTCATGGTGTTCTTATGCTCCAGTGTGTGTGTGTGTGTCTGTTCTTCTGAGTGTGAGGGTTTGACTGTATCCTTTCCAAAGGGAGTGAGGACTCAGCTGGGACCCCATGATCCCCAGGGCAGGGCAAGAGTGGCTGAATGTGTGAGCTTCTCAGTGAGCCCAGGACAGTTCCTTCTACACCCTGTGGGGTGAAACAGAAGAAACCAGCAATCATGGTGCTGCCCTCGGGGGCCTCCTAATTGCCTAAACAAAATGGCTAAAGAATAATTCAACAGAGAGATGAGGAGCTAGCTAACAGGTGGGGGTGGTTACACACAGGTCTGAGTGGGGGTGACTGGGTGACTGAAGCCACGAGGAGCTGTGAGGAGGAGGAAGAGGTCAGCAGGACTGGGAGCTCCAGGCCCCTGGGGCTTTATCCTGAGTCCCAGAGCATCCAGGCAGGTTTTCTGCAGTGCAGGGACACAGCTGCCTCGGTGGCGCTATCAGAACTGAACTGGGAAAGATGGCTGAGAGAGCTCGTGGGCAGATATTTGTGAGATCACAGGTGGGAGGCCGGGTGGCAGCACACCCAATTGAGCACATTACCATACACAAGCACCCAGGTTCAAACCCCAGATCCACACCTGCACAGGGAGTTTCTAGTGGTGAAATAGTGCTACAGGCGTCTCTCTTTCGCTCTCCCTCCCTATTTTCCCCTTCCCTCTCAATTTATCTCTGTTTCTATCAACAACAACGGGGAAGAAAGAAAGAGAGAAAGAAAGAAAGAAAGAAAGAAAGAAAGAAAGAAAGGAGAGAGAGGAAGAGAGGGAGTGTGCCACAGGGAGCAGTACATATGTCACTCAGGCACTGAACCCCAGAGACAGCCCTGGTGGCAAACAAAGCACCAAGCATGTGAACTACAGGGCTGATGGGTCATAGGGCAGGTGAGACCAAGAACTCTCTGAAGACTGAGGTTGGAGGATGTGGACAAGAGCCTGGGAAAGGGGGTTTCAAAAGTGACAGGTTGGGAACAGTAATGAGCTTCAGAGGGTCAGGGTGTTGGGAAGAAAAAGCTTTTTAAAAGCTCCAGTGGGGAGTCAGGGCGGTAGCACAGAGGGTTAAGCGCATGTGGCACAAAGCACAAGGTCCGATGTGAGGATCCCGGCTCGAGCCCCCAGCTCCCCACCTGCAGGGGGGTACAGGCGGTGAAGCAGGTCTGCAGGTGTCTATCTTTCTCTTCCCCTCTCTCCATTTCTCTCTGTCCTATCCAACAACGATGACATCAATAACAATAATAATAACTACAATACCAATAAAAAACAACAAGGGCAACAAAAGGGAAAATAAATAAATAAAATATAAAAATAAATAAAATATATTTTTAAAAAGCTCCCAGGATCCTGCCTAGGGGGCAGGATGCCTGGAGGCTGGAGTTTGTAGCTGGCATGCAGGGACTAAAGGGGGCAGAGCCCCTTTTGCTCAGACAGGGATGCAGAGGCCATGGCTTTGTCACCCTTCCTGGCTTCCATCAGCATCTCTTCCCCAGGCCACCCAAGACCTCTGGCTGCCCAAGCTGACCTGGCATGGTTTAGTGAGGGTTAACCTTCGTGCTGCCTTGCACCCCCAGGCCCCTGCCTGCCAGCCACTCTTCCCTCTTCCCACTCCAGCCTCCAGTCCCTGGGGAGTGCTGATGGCTTGGCTGGGATCTGGCCAAATGGGGGAGGCAGAGTCTTAATGGACTGGGAGGCTCCCCCCAGTGCTGCTCTAGGGACTGGCAGGTACACACTCTCCAGGCTTCTGCTAGGCCTTGGCCATCTACCCATTCCTGCAGGCTGCACTCATTCCTGCATTCATTCCTTCACTCCACAGGGATCCCCGGCCCAACAGGTGTCCACTGGATGGGGTCACTGGGGACAGAAGGGGGACACTGACCACAGTCCTGCTCTCAGGGGTGTCCAAACTGCTGTAGGAGGCTGAAGTGGACAGCTGCAACCCCATAGTGTAAGCAGTGCTGGCCAGAGGGTGGCCCAGAACTGTGGGCACCCCCACAAAGCCAGGGCTTCAGGGGAAGGGACATTGAAGCTGGATCTTGAGGGAGAAGGCCCAGGGGAGAAGGACAGGACAGAAGCAGCCAGGTTCTGTAGAGCCCCAAATGCCAGGCAAAGTGGGCATTTTCTTTATGGGGCTGGGGAACTGGGAAGGTGTTTTAAATAGGACGCCTCTCCCAGGATGCCCTCCCTGGTTCCCCCTCTCTCTGGCCCTATGTCCTGCCCTGAAGTGTCTCTGGTGGCTCCCAGAGGCAGTAGTGGTGCTGAGCCTGTCTTCCCCTGGGATGTCCCTGATGTATGAGCAACTCATCCCAGCAGCCAAGGCGATCCCCAAATGCAGGAGCTTCCCCACCCTACTCGGGGCATAGGGCCAGGCATCTGGGCTAGCTCCTCCCTCCAGCCCCTGCTCATACAAGCCCAGAGACAGGATGCTCTATCTTCCTGCCTTCGTGAGTACCTCTTCCCTTGGGCCTGGCCTTGGCAGTCCTGCCCTCCATCCTAGGCCACTGTCCTTCCTCCTCAGGCTGGGTCCAGGAGTGGTAGAACACCCTAGGCAGAGGGCAGGGAAAGCAGAGCTCCCTTTGTTCCCACTACAGATGGGAAAACTGAGATGGGAAAGCCCTGACACCACTCCAGAAAGAGTGCTGGGGAAGCAGGAGTGAGGGCAGACGCTTGTGTGCAGTGGCTGTGGGCACAGGGGACAGTCCCCCCAGACAGGATGGGGATAGGGGCACTTGCCATCCCTGCTCTTTCTGCAGGGGAATGAGGTCATCCAGGAAGAGGGAGCCTAGAATGGTTGAGAGTGATCCAAATTCATTCATTCATTCATTCATTCATTCATTCATTCACCCATCCATCCATTCCCTAGCTGTTTACTGGGCTGCCGCCCCACCAAGCACTGCTGTTCTGTGGCAAAATAGATGGAGCCAAAGGTCACACCAAGGCAAGCCCAGGATTACCACTGGTCTCTGCAGGACCTGGTCAGTGTAAGAGGGGCTGTTGGGGCTGAACGGGGGAAGAAGAGCTGCCTGCAGCAGAAGTGAGGGCCAGCTCCCGGAGAGGGACTGCCTCCTGTAAAGCTGGGGGGTGAGTGAGGGCAGGCAAGGCTTTGTGAGGACTGGAGGGGTTCAGAGAGGCCTGAGCACAGGGGTATGGGGGTGGGCAGAGAGCGCAGGAGAGGAGTGAGAGTTGAGGTCACTCTCAGATGCCAGGGTGGAACACCCAACAGCCTTGATGTGTGTTGGCCTCTCCTGTGCCCCTTAAGAGGACCTGCCTAAGGGTTACTCCTTGCTTGAGGACGGGGTGTTCAGAGAAAAAGCGGATACCGTGACCACCTGGGAGAGGCACAGTCTGGGGAATATGAGTCCCTTCCAGAAGGTGGCATGTAAATGAATGCAAAAGAATGTGCAGATCGTCTGGATGGGGCCTGGCAGCTCTGGCTGCAAAGAGAAGGCATCGCCCCTCCCCCCCTTCTCTACCCCAGTTGGGAGCTATGGTCGGAGTAGCCTTTGGCCCTGGGTGTTCTTGGCTTGTCCAGTTGTGACCTCCAGGGTGGGGGCCACAGGCTCCCTGTCAGCACCCCATTCTCTGGGGAAGCAGGTATATTTAGCAACTGGGCTGTTTTCAACACATTTATCTCCCATTGTTCAGCTGCCCAGGTCCCCAGTGAGGTGACCCACTTCTCCAAGTCTCTAAAGTCACCCTTCTCACTGCCCTGCCCCCAAACAGGACACCCTGGGGTTCACACTGCAGGAAGGATTTAAGTCAGACACCCCCCCAGGACTGCCAGAGTCCTGAGTACTGGGGCTGAACCTTGAGGATTAAATAGAAAAGAGAGGCATAGGACCCCACTTCAGTACCCCAGCGCAGGAGCTGTGTGGTCCTTAGCTTCTCCAAGCCTCAAGTGAAGAGTGAGTGGGAATCATCCTGCTTCCTTGGCAGAATGACTGGAGAATCTGGAAGTGGAGAGTTTAGCATCACACATGCAGCAGGTGCTTCCAAAGGTTACTTTCCGCCATCACAAACCACCCACACTCACCTACACTTTTAGAAAGAAAAGATTCGGTGGGGGGCTTGAGGGGGAGAGACCAGCACTAGGAGCCCAGAAGCTGTCAGCGCGTGGGAGAAAGAAGGAGTTCTGAAATGGAGCCTTGGTGGTGGGAAGTGCAGATACTCCGTGGAGGGGCCCCAGGGGACATGGGTGACCACTCTCCCCTGCCCACCTCCCACCCCCCAGGCTGCCTCTCTCCTTCTAGGACTAGTCCCCAGAGAGTACAAGGGAGGGAAGGACTTGATGAGAGGTTGAGCCTCTGGCCACTCCCACAGCCCTCTGTGATTCATTCTGTGAGTTGCAGTCAGGCATGATTTTGCAGGAAGTGCTGTGCTCGTAGTATTGCCTCCTTGAATCCAAATCCATCCCCAGCTGCTGAGGCTGGCACAGGGCAGGCCTTAGTGGGTGCTGGGGGAGGGGTACAGGGCCCACAGGTGAAGTAGCCTTGACCTCTTTCCTCAGGGATCCCCCAGCTTGCTCTGTTTGCTTGTGGGGACAAGTGTGCAGGTGGGGACATGGATAAAAGGATTAAGCCATAATTATGACTCTTCACGCATTCACACAGAAGCTTACAGCATCCAGAACATTGTTTTTGCATCTATGATCTCATTTAATCCTCACCACAAACCCAAGAGAATGCTGCTTTCTGGATGAAGAAGCAGCATCAGAGTTGGGAAATAAGTTGAAAAGAGCGATTCACTCAGTGGCTGAGAGCACAAGGCCGGGAAGCTAGTTCTGCCTGCTCCAGCACCTGTCTGTTCCTTGTTCCCATGGATTGCTGCTGCAGGTGGCAGAGGCCAGACCTTGAAAACAGGCATGAGATGCATGACTCAAGTCAGGGGTAAGATACCTCAGGTGGGAGTGGTCTGGGAGTTGGCACAGTGATAAAGCTTTGGACTCTCAGGCATGAGGTCCTGAGTTCGATCCCTGGCAGCACATGTGCCAGAGTGATGTCTGGTTCTTTCTCTCTCCTCCTATGTTTCTCATTAATCAATAAAATCTAAAATAAAATAAAATAAAAAGATACCTCAGGGGGCAGCTGAGCAAAGACCCAAAGGCAAAGACCAGGCTCCCAGGGATGAGACACTCAAGCCAAACCCCTGAGTCCTGACTCAGGCTAAGCATGTGGGTCTCCTGCTACGGTTCACCGGGGCTTCAGCAGGTGCAGGACCTTGCTACCTCTCCACCCTGTCCAGAGGAGTGATGAGTCTACCTTAGAGCTGTGGTGTAGTGCCGTGTGCTTCCAGCAGGGGTCGCTGTCCTATGCAGTCTGAGCCGGGAGCTTAGTTTTGAAGGGCGGCAGGGAAAGGAAAAGACTGGATAAGAAGCAGAGATCAGAGATGAGAGAAAACAGCTCATCAGTCTCGCTCTCTGCTGGGCTTGGGGTGAGAGGGTCCCACTAAAACAGTATAGCAAGGAGGAGAGGCTGGGCCCTGTGTGCAGGAGCAGACATATTGGGTAGAAGGATGGGCTCGGGCAGGACACCTCACACACGGTTCTGGATCAGGCTTGGAACTGGAAATAGATTTAGAACGATGTCACAGTTGGGATCTGGGTTTTGATCAAATGATGATTTGCTTGCTACTGAGATGGGGTGGTGCTTGTTTATTTGTGTTTCTGCCTGAATGTGAGCTTCCAGTTGTGCCCGTGTAGATATGGGTCTGACTGCGTGAGGGCAAGTGTGTTGGTGTTTGTATGAAAGTGAGAACACAGTCACATATGTGCACAGGTGACTGACCCTTTTATACCTGGTTATTGGTAAGTGGTTACATGTCTGTGTTTGTGTATAACATGTTATGTACATGTACTCTGTAAAGCTGTGTGTGTATGCATGTGTCCATGTTCAAGTGTGAAGGCCTGGCTGAATAAGCATGTGTAACACACACACACACACACACACACACACACACCTGCCCTGCTGGCCCAGCATGGACAGAGTCCTACTTGACTAAAAGGAGAGACAAAATGTCTGTGGTCTTGGGCTAAAGGTGCTGTCCAGTGTGGGGCTGGCTTGCCTCTGGGCCCTCTGGGGTCCCCCCAGTCAGTGAGTCCAGGTTGGGCCAGTCAGGACCACGTTCTATGAGGGGGGAGATGCTAAACTTGGCTGAGAGGGGTCATGGTTTCATTCTCATGATAAGATTTTTTTCTTTCTTTTCTAACCAGAGCATTGCTTAGCTCTGTGTCATAGTTGTGCTGGGGATTAAAGGTAGAATCTCAGAGCTTTAGGGGTGAAAGTCTTTTGCACAACCATTATGCTATCTACCAGGGCCCTATACTGGGGAACTCTTAATGACCCCATTTGTGCCCCACTAGAGAGCCTCTGAGACTCCCAGCCAAGTCCTCTTGTATAACTGCGAATACTGAAGTCCAGAGAAAAGCAGTGATTAACCCAGGGTCCCACAGCAGGATCCAGGGCAGAGGGGAGAGGGCTGTGCCTGGCCTGGAAGGCCTCCCTCTCTAGTTTTTAAAGCAGCCAGGCAGCTCAGAATCCCAGATTGTGGTCCCCAGCCCCCCTGCACCTGGGTCTCTCCACTGCTCCTAGCCTCAGATGCTGCCTTTGAAGCTTCCCCCAGACCTCTGCCTGCTGCGAGGCTCCTCCTGGAACTTGTGAAGTCTGAGCACAGCCCAGCAGTGGGGAAGGCCTTCTCTACAAGTCCCAACTTCCTCTTCTTTGAACCAGACTCTTATTTAGGCTTCTACTCTTCCAACATCCAAGGGTTTCCCTATAGTATCTCTTAACTCTGACAGCATCTGAGTCCTAGAGACACAGCTGGAGCAGCATGAGGCTGGGAAGCCTGGGAGCCCCTGTGAGACAGGGGTGAATGCGGCAGGCAGGCAGGTGTGAGCAGGGCTGGGCAGCCTGGGGTCATTAAGAGGCTGCAACAAGGCTCCAGCCTCAGCAGGGAAGTTGGCTGTGGGGTGTGAGGTATGTGGGGTGAGTGCAGGGAAGAAGGAAAATCTGGACTGGGGCCTCTGATCAGGATGCCTCCCTAAGGAAAGGACACAGGGATGAGCCTTGAAAAACAAGCGGCAGCAGACCAGGAGGAGGCGAGTAGGTAGTGCATTGGACTTGTGTGTAGGGTCCTGAGTTCGGTCCCTGGCATTGCATACACCACAGTGATACTCCGGTTCTCTCTCTGCTCATGTTCTCTTTATCTCTGTCTCTACCTACTTCCCTCTTTGCGTCATACTAGTATATCAATAATTTTTTTTGAAAATGAAAGGGAGAGGAGATGAGGAGATGACTCACCTGGCAAAGCACTGACTTTACCATGCGTAAGGACCTGGGTTTGAGCCCACAGCCACTATTTGGGAGCTCTATGCAAAAGGGGGAGCTTCATGAAATGGACATTACTTTGATGTCGTTTTTCTCTCTTTCCTTCTCTGTCTCTCTCATCCTTTGCCTGGGAAAAAAAAAGAGAGAAGAAAAAGGGGGAGGGAGAGAGAGAGGGAGAGAAGCAGTGGAAATATCTGCAATCCCTGGTGGCAAAAAACAAAAACCAATTTAAGGGCTGGGAGGCTCAGTGGTAGAGTGCATACCTTGCATGGGTGAAACGCCCGGTGTGATCCCTGGCACCCTGTAAAACGGCAGAACAGTGCTCAAAGCAAAACTGGAAAAACCAAAACAAAAGTAAAAATACAAAACCAGGAGAGTTGCAGGTGGAAGAGACAGAAAGTAAAGTGTGAGCACAGGCACCTAAGGGTGGCAGGATGGGGGGGGGGATCCTAGGCTGGAGGGAATGTTGGGAGTGAAGAGAAAGGTAGAGGAGGGTCCCAGAGACACTGGGTGGGAGGAGCCTGCTCAGCCTATGGTTAGCTGTGGGTTCCAGGGGCTCTGAGTGAATTAATTGCAGGGCCAGGTAAGGAGAGTGGTGTGGATCCCCAAGTCTGAGTAAAGCTAGACCAGAGCCTCTGCGGACATGACAGTGGGGACACACCAGAGGAGTGAGTGACGGCCTCAGCCATGCTCACCCTCAGCCCCAGTGTCCCCCCCTGTTGATGCAGGAGATATGACCACTCCAGGCCCTCCTTCCCACCATCCCTCCCTGCCATGTCTTGCCTGTGCAGCTCCTCTGCCCCCAGTACCTGTCTCTGCCCCCCACAAACAAAGTGGGGTCACCGCCATAGCTTCTAATGGCTCTATGACCTGCCCACTGTTGGTGAAGGTTCCTCACTTTTGAAAGCTCCAGCCTAGAGTGAGCTCATGTCTTTTGTGCTCTCCAGATGCCAGGCTTTGGGCTTCCAGGGGACAGAAGTCAGTGAGGAGGTTCTGTCCAGGTGCTGGGGGCTTCTGGGGCTCAGCTGGGGGCTAGAGGAAGAGCTGCCTGAGGACCCACTTTGAGCACCACCCTCCCCTCAGCCTCAGGCTGCTGACTCATTACCAGCATTAATTAGCATCTCCAGCACAGCCAAGTGCTTGACAAGCATTTAGGTGCTATTGTGCACAAGTAAGTGCATTCAGCTCTAGCACCCCCTGACTCTGGCTCCCCACTGCCCCCACCACCAGCTGAGGAGCCTGTGTCCAGGCTTGGGCAGACAAACACAGAACACAGGAAAGCGGAGCAGACACAAAGACCACGTGCAGACCACAGCACGCAGACAGGGACAGGCCACTGTACATGCTCAGAACTGGGAGTGTGGTGGGGAGGTGGCCCACCGCCAGAGTGCAGGTGTAAGGTCCTGCACTGGATATGTTCCCCACACTAAATAATAAACAAATATTAAGGAAGGAGTGTGAGAGAGATGCAGGAGGAATCAAAGCATTGATCCAGAAATAAAAGAAGTAGAGTGAGCAGCTATAGGCGTGCACAGCGGGCATGCAACCAGGCCCAGGTATAGCAGAGGGCACATGGGACTCAGAGGCTGCCCCATTTCCCTGGAGCACCCTCACCTCCGGACTCTCAGCCCTCCCTTCTCATCCCAGAAGCTCTGCTGCTTTCCAACCACTGTGACAAGTTTGGGGACAAAGGATTTTTTTTACCTGTGCCTGGTGGGATGGTGACAGTTGTTATGAATGGGCATCGTGGTGGGGTGTCACTGTGAGATTAGGACCTGGATGCAGGCAGAAACAGTTGGAGTGGGGGTGAGTCAGCAACAGGGAGCACTGAGGGGGTCCTGCACTCCATCATTTCTCCCAGACTTGCTGCCTGCCCAACTCCCTCCTTCCTGAGCCAGCCCTGCCCCTTCCCCTGGCTCCTGCTTCAGCACTCACCCTCTTTATGTACTTTATACTCCAGGCCTGGGATCAGAGGGTCTAGTGTAGTGGGGGAGGCAGCAGGGGTGAGTGAAGCTGCCCTAACCTTGGGGACTGTCTCCTAGCTCAGAGCTGCAGGGCTGGGCGTTCCGCCACTTTGGTTCCCTCATCTGTGAGAGGTGCTCACCTCATTAGGGGCTGCTGTGAGGATTAAATTAGATAGCGTGCAGGGCAGCCACTGCTGCCAGGAAGCAGGGACCTAGCCGAAGATGTGCAGGTGCCCCAGGAGAGGCTTCAAGAGTCTCTGTAATTGGAACTGAGGATGAAGCACCTGCCACATGCATACCTACTGTGTGCCTACCTTCTGTGTGCCTGCTTTTGCCCCCTTTCCCTATTCTAGTTTCACATGACTGTTGTACCAAAGAACCCAAAAAGGAGGAGGGCGACTTCTTATCAAAATGTGGTACTTGGGCGGGAGTAGATAGCATAACGGTTATGCAAACAGACTGTCATGCCTGAGGCTCTGAAGTCCCAGGTTCAATTTCCCCGCACCACTGTAAGCCAGAACTGATCAGTGCTCTGGTAAAGAAAAAAAAAATCATGTTTTATTAAGGTTCAATTCACATACAAATAAATCACCAATGTAGGGGTGGATGGTGGTTCACCCAGTAGAATGCACGCTAACGTATTTGGAGATGCAGCTGCAAACCCCAGTCCCCGTCGACAGGAGGGAAGTTCACAAGCAGTGGAGCAGTGCTGCAGGTGCCCCTACTCTCTGTCTGTTTCTCTGTCTTTTGCCCTCTGTCAGGTGAGATGGGGCATGGGGAGTGGCTGTAGACTCACTCTCTAGCAAAAGAGAAAAGATGAAGAAGAAAGAAAAATGGCTGTCAGGAATGATGGAGTCCCGTAGGTACTAAGCCCTCGTGATAACAGCCTTGGCAGGAAAACAACAGCAACAGCAACATCAATGTCAAGTGCATGGCTCAGTGAGTTTTGGCAAATACAGTCATGGAAACACCATTTGAAATCAAGAATACTAGTATCGCCTCCCATCATCTTCCTCTGTGCCCTTTGTGATCAAACTCTCTTGAGGGGTGTTTTTTTTCCCCCTCCAGGGTTACTGCTGGGGCTCAGTGCTGGCACTACAAATCTGCTGCTCCTGGAGGCTATTTTTTCCCCTTCTTGCTGCTTTTGTTGTTTATCATTATTGTTATTGATGTTGCCATTGTTGGATAAGACAGAGAGAAATGGAGAGAGGAGGGGAAAAGACAGAGAGGGAGAGAGAAAGATAGACAACCTGCAGACCACCTGTGAAGCGACTCCCCTGCAGGTGGGGAGCCGGGGGCTCGAACCAGGATCCTTACACCATTTGTTGAGCTTTGCACCATGTGTGCTTAACCCGCTGCGCTACTGCCCTACCCCCAAGGGGTGGTCTCTTACAGGGATGTGAGAGAGGTTGAGTTTCCTCTGAGCTGACAGCCTGACACACAGTAGAGTATCTCTGACACATCCGGGGCCCAGGCATTATTTACTGTCTCCAGGGCCTCAGTTCCTGTGGGTGGAAGCGGAGAGGCTCAGGGAAGAGGGTTACTCAGACTCTGATCTCTGGAGGGTTCGGCCAATTCGCATGGGGCCCTGGGAAACTCAGAGTAGGTGAGTTTCCAGTCTCTCTGCTGGAGACCAGGTGTGCCCCTAGGGCCAGGTGGAGATGACTGTGTGTTGGTTGACTGGAGCTGGGAACTGTTGGAAAGGGCACTAGTTGCAGGGGTAGATAGCATAATGGTTATGCAGAGACTCTTATGCCTGAGGCTCCAGAGTCCCAGGTTCAATCCCCTGCACCACCATAAGCCAGATCTGAGCAGTGCTCTTGTTAAAAAAGAAGAAGAAGAAGAAGAAGAAGAAGAAGAAGACTGGAAAGGACACTGGTGTTCTCTCTGCACTGCACCCCCATCAGGGGCCATAAGCCCCTCTGTAGATTAGCCATTCCCTGAAAAGAAGGGGGGAGCTTTTGTTCCCCTGCTCAAGAAGCAAATATTAAAGCAATTATGTAACTAGCAATAAATTACTTAAAGTAGTGACTCACTCTGCTTAATTAGAGCGCAAGCAGGGAGGGATTAAGGTATTTTTAGAGCACACACCTCACTCCCTCCTGTGGAGGGAGGCCTCTGTGCAAGGTGGGGGTTGAGGAAGCGCTGGGAGCTCATGGGAGAACCCCAGGTGTCTTCAAGGGGATGAAAGCTGATCCACAACCCCCCCCACCACCACCACCACTGAGGCCCAAACAAAGACAAGCCAAGGCAGAGCTGCAGAAGGAGGGAGGGGCTCAGATCAGTTGCAAGGACACCTTCTGGAGGTGCTTAGTGGAGAGTCAGGACAGGGGAGCTAGACTGTGAACTCTGAGAGCCAAGATGGGCCCAGAATGAGCCTGGGGGACTGGCCTCACCCAGCACTATGGAAGCCTGCCATTGCTGGGTGTGAGCTCGCTCCCTTGGACAACTGCCTCCCTCCTTCACACCAGCTTCTGTTTCCTGCAGTGGCATCCACCTCTGTACAGGCTGTGATGACCAAGCATGCCAAGCAGTGTGGAGCAAACCCCAGTGCTGACTTCCCTGGGCCTGAACCCCCAACGTAGGAGCAGTTACATCTGTTTTGTTCATAGTTGTATCATCATCTTCACGTGGCCGAACTTAAATGCTTGTTAAGTGAATGTATATTTGTTCCAATGGCATTTTCCTGCTCCTTATAGAACCCTGGTTCTGAGGTTTTGTGAATGAGGGTACCTGGTTACAAGAGGACAGGGGTGTGTCTCCAGGGTGACTAGCCACATAGAAGGGAAAATTTACTGCTCTCTCCAAGACCTGTTCCAGTACCTTGGACAGCAATAGCCTTGCAGCAGCCGGGAGGGTAGCTGGGAAGGGAAGACCCCCTCCCCCCACACGTCTGCCACATCCATCATGAGGGAGGGACCTTCACTTATCACCAGGGGGAAGTGGGACATTCTGGATGGGTTCCTGGAGAAAGGTATGGGATTGGCTGGGAGGAACTAGGCAGAGAGAAAATCCAGCCAGCTCTCTGTAAAAGAGAGTAATTACTCCAGCCCTGTGGGTTTCCTGGGAGAATTGAATCTGTGGCTTTTCAGGAACCCCTGGCACCTGCCTGCCTGCCTGCCTGCCTGCCTGCCTGCCTGGAGATGGCTCGACAGACATGTGGGCTCACTCCTCTCCTCCCCCACCCCTTCTCAGTCTCTGACATGATGAGGGCTCCCCGTCCCCATTAGGGATGACGGGCACTTACTGACCAGCTTCACTGACCTGCCTCTGCAGGTGGACTGAGCTGGGCACACAGTAGGTGTGTGCTTCTATGTCCTCTTGGAGTGTGGGGGTGGAACCAGCAGGATGGGGTGATGGAGTTTAATCCTCGACCCTTCTCAGGCCCAGAGCCCAGAGCTTCCTGTCCCCAGCGGCTGCTCTGATCAGCTCTGACCAGCTTTCCTCATATCTTGCTGGCCTCCCAGGGCACTGGGGGATGAATTAGTGATGACAGCATCTCAGCATTGCTATGACGACCAGGAGGAGTTCTTAGCCTCCAGCAGGGGCTGCAGCAGAGGCCAGGGACCCCTTGGCTCTGGGTCTCTGTGCTGGTATGTGTAACAGGGCTGGAGCCCGAAGGGGAGTACAGGGAGGGGGAGACAGGGTGGCAAGGAGCAGCAGCCAGAGCTGAGGACTACATCGGGGTGGACCAGAGTTCATTCGTATTGTTACAGCCTAAGGGGCCAGGGGCCTTTGTGACAGTTTTCTGTATCTTCCCCTCTTTTCTGATCTATTTTGCTTGTTTTTTTTTCCATTCTTCCCTTCCTCCCTCTTCCTCTTACACTTACTTCCTTGATCATTTTTTCTTTTTCCTTCCTTTTTTCCCTTTTCTCTTTTTTATCGCCACCAATACTATTTAATTTTTTATTATCTTTATTTATTTACTGGATAGAGACAGCCAAAAGTTGAGAGGTAGGGGGAGAGAGAGAGAGAGGGAGACCTGCAGCCTTGCTTCACCACTTTTAAAGCTTCCCCCCTGCAGGTGGGGACCAGGAACCCGAACCCAGGGCCTTGCACATTGTAACGTGTGCTTGACCAGGTGCGCCACCACCCAGCCCCGCCACCAGTGCTCCTGCTGAGGCTTGGCACCACTCTCGGCAGCCAGCTTTTTCTTCTTTCTTTTATTTGATAGGACAGAGAGAAATTGGGGGGGGGGTAAGGTAAAGACAGAGAAGGAGCGAGAAAGTAAAACACCTCAGCATTGCTTCACCACTTGTGCACCCAGGTCCTTCCATGTGGTAACGTGGACGTGGGCTTAACTGGGTGCATCACCATTTGGCCCCTTCCTTGAATATTGAACCCTGTCAGAGACCCTAATCTGCCCACTTCTTCCACCCACCCTGGGAATCAGACTGGCATGAACTTTTGCCATAGAAGTTCAGTGTTAGATGGGGGCACAATTAATATGTCCAGGTTTGGGCCCCAGAGAAAGTGTGTGGGAGCCACAGAGGCTCTAGAGGGTCTGGCTGAGCTCTGTCCAGGGCTGAGCAGGCAGCATTGCAGGGGAGCTGTGCACTGGAGCTTGATATGCTAGAAGGAAGCTTGTTCATGGAGAGGCAGAGGTCCAGGGGTTAACAGGTGTGATGGGGAAGTGACAGAGTCTAGCACTGCCTAAGTGAGGAGGAGGAGGATGAGGAAGATGGGGAGGAGCGGGAGAAGCACCGGGAGATGGTGGAGGCAAGGTGCTTGCCATTAGAAGGGATTTGTAGCTTGTCCCACTGTGAAAAGGGGCCCTGAGATTCCTGTTCTTTGATTCGGAGATGGGAAAACCACAGTCCAAAGAAGCAGTGACATATCAAGCTCTCTGAGGTCATTAGAGGCAGATGGAGATTGTGGGCTCTGCTGTGGTCCTACTTTATCCCTTCTTTTGCCCTGATCCTGCTGGGCAGGATTTTTTTTTTTTTTTTTTTTTGTAGCTAATGGGACTGGCCTGGTCCATGAGTGGCTTTGCCTTGAGCTTGAATGAGATTAGCATGGACATGTCTGAATTTAAGGCGCTCCCTGCCTCCTGCAGATGCATTGGCTAGGCAAGTCAAGTGTGTGGTGGTGGTAGTGGAGAGGGGGGTCCAGGCAAGGACTTGGGGAGTCAGGGGTGTCGCTGAGGTTGGTGAGAAAACCAGGTCAGAAACGTGGGTATTGGGGCAAAGCAGTGATGCTCCTGGTTGAGCACATGCCACCGTGTGTAAGAACTTGGTTTCCAGGAGTTGGGCAGTAGCACAGCGGGTTAAACACAGGTGGCACAAAGTGCAAGCACTGGTGAAAGGATCCCAGTTTGAGCCCCAGGCTCCCCACCTGCAGGGGGGTCACTTTACAAGCAGTGAAGCAGGTCTGCAGGTGTCTATCTTTCTCTCCCACTCTCTGTCTTCCCCTCCTCTCTCCATTTCTCTCTGTTCTATCCAACAACGACGACATCAGTAACAACAACAATAAGAACTACAATGATAAAACAACAAGGGCAACAAAAGGGAATAAATAAATATAAAAAATAATAAAAAAAGAACTTGGTTTCCAGCCCCTGGTGCCTAACTGCAGGGGTTGGAGTGGGGGAGCTTCAGGAGCAATGAAGAAGCCATGCTGCAGGTTTCTGTATCTCCCCTTCCCCTCTCACTTCTCTATCAAAGAGGGGGGAAGTGCTGCAGGGAGCAGTGGATTAGTGGTGAAGGCAGTGAGCCCCAGTGACAATCCTCATGGGAAAAAAAAAAAGTGGGTCTTTAGGTTCCCAGCTCAGACACTGACACATCCCTTTGCTCCAGGCCACAGGGACCTTGGGTACCATGAGGAAGCTAGTGCATCCCCAAGCCCCTTCCATCCCTTCAGGGCCTTTCCTGGGCTGGGGCCTGTTGTGGCTACAGCATCTCTGGATGTTCCCAGCACCATGGTTCTGAAGAGGAAGCCGAGGTGCCCAGGCAACAGTGTTACTGAGGCACTCAGGAGCCTTGGAGCCTGCCGCCTTAGCCTGCCCTCAGTTTACGTACACTCTTCCCCACACCGCCCTCACCCTCCCTTAACCCACTGCTTGAGCAAGCAGCATTGCTGGGCTCGCTAGCTTTGATGGATGGCCTTGCAGCTCAGGCCCCCTTCCACTCCCCTCCGGATGCTGGGCTGTTAGCCTTCTAATCACCAGTCCTGCTGGCGGCTACCACACCATCCATCTCCCCACTCAGCTTCACTGGCACAGGTGTTTTTAGATGAGTACTGTGGGCCTCCTTTCTCTGTGGCTGAGCTGGGAGTTTGACTGCAGCCCCTCATCTGCACAGTGCCCTCACCTGCATGTGAGCACATGCACAGTGGTGACAGTGATGGCAGGTCTAGGTAGCAACGGTCTGTGCCGGGCTTTGTGCAAGAGCTCTGCAGCATTGCCGGTTCCTTCTGCTCATCAAATACCATTGCCATCCCCACTGAACAGACAGGCAAACTGAGACCTAAATGACTTACATAAGCCCACACAGCCAGGAAGCATAGAGGAGCTGGCATTTTTTTTTTTTTTGCCACCAGAGCTGTTGCTGGGGTTTGGTGTCTGCATAATGAATCCATTGCAGTCTCCCCAATCCCACTTTTCCCCTCTTTCTTTTATTGATAGAACAGAGAGAAATTGAGAGTAGACAGAGAGATAGGGAGAAAGAGAGGCATCTGCAGCACTGCTTAACCACTTGTAAAACTCCCCCCCCCGCAAGTGGGGACTGGGGGCTTGAACTTGGGTCCTTGCACATAGTGATTTATGTGCTCTACTGGGCACACCACTGCCTAGCCCCAGAGCTGGGACTTTTAAAAAGATTTGTTTATTTATTTATGAGAGAAAGAGAGAAAGAACAGAAATCCAGAGCACCACTCTGGCACATGCAATACTAGGAATCAAACTCAGGACCTCATGACTGCAAGTCTAACACCTTATCCACAGCACTACCTCTGGGGCAGTAGGTACTCGGATTTACATCCAGGTTGTTCAGCTCATATCTTTCGTTTGCTTCTCCTCTGCTCCTGTGGCAGATATGTGCCTGTGTAGCCATGGGAACGTGCCAATAAAACACACATCATGGACAGCACACATGGACACACCACAGTGTGGAACATGCACTCCACACAGGCCCTCTTACCCCTACCTGCCTGGGCCAGGTGAGGGGTGGCTGGTCATTGTCACCCTGTGGCACTGACCATCCAGGGGGCCTGCATGGAGGAGGCAGCCCTCCAGGCAGCAGAGGGGAGTCTGGGAGGCAGTGAGTCAATCATCCCTGCAGTACTGTCTTCCAGGAACTGGGGCCCAGGGGAGTACAGGTCGATACTCTGGACTGCAGCCCAGGCCCAGCTCTCAGAGGGTGTGGTGGAGTCGGGGTGGGTGAGGGGATTGCAGGGGCCTGTCACTGTCCCCTGCTGCCTCCCTTTCTGCCTGAAGACCCTACCTTCCTACCATGAGCTCTGCAAACTGAGACACCAGTGTGCACTTACTTGCTACTGGTAGCTCTGGTCACAGCGGCTGAGAGGTGAGCACAGGGAGACCCCTGCAGGTTGGGGGTGGGGTCTGTGGAAGTCCTCAAGGTCAAAGTAGTAAGACGGTGTCTGTGGAGTGCTCCCTACCTCTGGGGCCTCCTAGGAGGTGCTCAGCTCGCCCGCCCCATCTTGTCCTTCCCCCGGAGGCTGCAGAGAGTGAGACAGACTGCCGGGAGGAGGTGCGTCTGAGAGCACATGTGCCCCCAAAGTGGCTCTCAGGTGTGGCTGACTGTGCTGCTGGTCCCAAGCGCAGCTACCTGAGACCTTGCCACCCATTCTGACATGGGGAGGCGAGATGCCTGGAGGCAGGTTTGGACCCCTCTCTCCCTCTGAGGAGCTCCCCCATCCCACCTACCTCCCCCTACCCCACAGAGTGGCAGAGGGGCCTCCACTAGGCCCTCGCACCTGTTGTGGGCCCAGGAGACTGGGCTCAGTCCTGGTTCGGGCACCTGCTGGTAGTTAGTGCTCATCTATGACTTTCTTTTGGGGACCTTGGTCTTCTCATGTGTAACAGGTTACCCAGAGGATTAAGTAAATTGTCACTTGTCACAGCATGTCTGTGACTTCCTGCCCTGAGGGGCAGGCTGCTTTGGATTCCTTACAAGAGGCTGCCTACCCAACCCCATCCTGCCATGACCCCTAGGGCTTCTCCTTGACAGCGAGGGCAATGCCATCTTCTCACTCGCTCTGGTGGGGGGACAGGCGTCATCTCTGTCCCAGTACATCTTCATGGCTATCCAACCTCTGGCTTGGGACCAGGGCGTGAGTGTCTGCTGTTCAGACAGTGTCCATCATCTATGCAGGGCAGGGCAGGGCCTGTCGGGGAGGAGTGTGAGAAACCTGGGCCTGTGAGCAGGCTTCTGAGGGTTGTGCCTGCATGAGTCTGTGATGCTGGAGTCTGTGATTTCAATGGAGAGCAGGCCAGGGAGGAAGGGGCAATAATGGGGCCAGCATGGGACTCTGGTGGCCTCAGTGCCTTTGTACACCCATTGTCTTACTTCTCTGCTCTCTGCTTCCCTCCTTGAGTTGCTGGCCAGTCCTTTCCTCTTCTATTGTCCGGCTGCCTCTATACTACGTCTTGCTACAGGCTCACCTCCTGTGGCTCCCTTCGGGCTTCCTCCTATTTCTCCTTACTCTCTCTCTTCTTCCTGCAGCTTGAGCTCTGTAATGATGTCTCCCAGCCTCTGGACTCCCTTTGTCTCTGCAAGTCTCTCTCCATGTCTCTTATTATCTGAGTCTCTGCCTCTTCTTTCCTCCCCTTGCCTGACCAGCCAGGGCAGCCATCCAGCCTGGAGAGGAAGAAACCCACCCTCCCTCTCTCTTGCTGGCTTCCCTGGAAGGCCTCCACCCACCCTGCCTTTCGCCTCCGCGTTGTTAGGCCCGGGGCTGGTAGCACCTGGCTTCCATAGCAACTGCTGCCTAGAAACAGACGCCAGTCTCCAGCCCCATCACCACCACCACCACCACCACCACAAGTCTGTGCAGATCCAGTGCCTTTGGATCAATAAGATCAGGAAGCCTGACAGGCTGCAGCACAGGGAAGCGAGAGAAGTGGATGGCAATCTGTGCCTTCTGGAGCTGGGGCTCCAGGGCAGCTCCCCAAACTAGGAAGGGCCAGGAGGGAGGCAGCCTGCAGGCTTGGGCTTGTGAAGGGCCAACTTGGTTCTCTGTTCTGCTGTTTCTAGCTGTGGGACTTCAGAGGCAAATAAACTCATATCCTGGGGCCTCAGTTTCATCAGCTGTAAAATTAGGCTAATGGTATCGGGATTAAATGACACTCAGCCAACCGGAAGACTTGGTGTTTAGAAAGACAGTCGCTTGGTGTGTCCCTCCCCAACCCTGAAAGTCATGTAGGTTTCATTAGCAGAGAGGCAGGCAAAGAGGTGAAGGCTGGCCGTCACCTCAATGGGCAGGGCTGGCGGGGACTACTGGTCCTTCAGCTCACAGATTGCTGGCTCCAAGGAAGTGGAAACCTGGTGCTGGATTCATGGCGCCACAGCAGCTCAGGCTGTTAGAATTCGAGAGACCCGAGGCTCCTGTGCCAGTGCTCACTTTCACAGAACGCAAGAAGCACAGCCTCCTAGAATAATGTAATCTGTAACAAAGGTTCAGAGTTCTTAGAACACAAAGCTCGGGGAGTTCCTAGAACCTCTAAGCCTCCTAGCGTGACAGTGTCTGGTTTGGCAGGGAGTGTGCAGAGCACAGGGGCCTTGGTCCTTGTTACTTAGTCTCTTTTGCCTTGACATCCCAAGTGAACAAACCTCTGAGCAGCCCTGTTATGTGCATATGCACATGTGTACACACATGTACAAATATGTATAAGGGGTGTGTGTGTGAGGGGTTAAGATGTGTGTATGTATAGATATATGTCTGCAGGATGTATTAGTGTGTGTCTGTGGGGGTGTGTTTGGGAGGGCTGGGGGTCACTGGCCTGTGCAGATAGAGATACTCTTATATGGGGCCAGCCCAGGAAGAAGGAAGGAAGGCAGGTCTGAGGCTGCAGCTGCCTAGGTGGGGATGCAGGCCAGCCTGCCAGCCAGGACTCAAGAGGGAGCATTGTCGCCCAGCCTCTGAGGGTTGAGTCAGAGCAGCCCCTCCAGGTCCTGCAGAATGGGCGTGATTGCTCAGTGAAGCTTTGGGATCCAGTGAGGGGATGGGGTTCAGTGGGGTTCAGTGAAAATGTGGGTTTTAGTGAGAGGAGGGGCTTAGTGAGGTCTTGGGGAACCACCAAAGGAATAGAGGCCTCAGTGAAGGGGTAGGGACTCATTGAGGGGTTGGGGTGAAGTGAGGGAATGGGACTAGTGATAGTGGAGTCCAGTGAAGGAGTGGGCTTCATGGAGGTTGCCAAGACAAAGGTTATTGAGTTAGTCTCTGAGTTGCTCAGACTCCTGAGGAGGGAGGATGACAGGAGACCCTTCAGCCCACTTGCCTAACTCCACCCCAAACTGGAAGAAAGGGTGGCAGAGCTGCTGTGAGCTGAGGTGGCCCTGACACCTCCCCTCCCCTGGCATGTTCGGGGAGGATGTGACAGGCTGTTGCAGTGAGAGGAGTCCGTGCCACTAAGAGCCAGTCTGTGCCACTAAGAGCCATCCTTAGGGAGGGCTGACTGTGGAGGGAGTGAGCCCCCCATCCTGGGTGTGGACACAGAACTGAGTCAGACCCTGTCTCTCCCTGGAGGAGCACCTAGCATGAAGAGTGAGACAGCAGCACTCACTCAAATGCAGTCAGAGAATCCTGACATAGAGCAGAGGTGGAAGGAGGTGGTTCCTGCAGTCCACAGTGGTTTTGGGGGCAGATCCTCTGGGTCAAGCCTTGTCCCAGGTGCCAGTGCCAGGTGCCAGGTGCCTAGTGTTGGCTGAGAGCAGAGCAGATGGAGGGTAAAGGGACAGGCCAGCTCCAGGTTGGTGGGTGGTGAGGACAAGAATCCTGCGGCTCCCTTGCCAGCTAGGGCCACAGAGGGGGCTATCTGCTGCAGGCAGAACAAACACATTTGCAAATCCTATGGAGACACTACGGACCTGATGAGACCTGTGGCTGACCCACCACACTTGGCCTGTACTCTGCTGCATTCATTGCTCTGGAGCCCATCCTGCCTTCCTAGAGTCAAGATCCATATTGTCTCCAGAGCCTGTGTGGAGCCAGACCCTTCTCTGTGTGCCTGGACTGTACCTAGATGGTGTCCGGAACTGGACCCAGTGACTCAGTGTGGAGGACAGCATTTCCCCGGGAGAAAGGGCCTAGATGAATCAGCCCAGTGAGATGGGGAGGCTGGGGAGCTAAGAAGTGAGGGGCGCACTGAGTCACTCTCATAATGGGAGTGGGTCCCAGAGCGAGAATACAGAGCAGACCCAGGTATATATACCCACCACAGCCCCTCCATTAGGTGTGACTTGAGCAAACGCATGTGCATTCACCTGCCATACTGGGACAGCCACGCACCTGGATACACTCACCTGCACGTGTACATGCACAAACCCATCTGTGCACACACACATGCACACATGTTCAGCTACCACACAGAAGTACCCCGAGCCTTCACAAGGCTTTAGGCTTCTAGAATTATGTTTATGCCCTCTCCCACCTCCTCCCACATCCCACCAACAGGCCAGGCACACACCCAGGCCCTCTCCAGGGCCGGCGTGGTGAGGATAGCTTCCTCCAGAAGATTTCTTGGATTGCCCCTTGGAGGATGGGACTGGTTTTTGGTCCAGGAGCTCCAGTCCAGGCTCTGTGGTGGATCAGTTCTTAATTATGGTTGTTGGACTTGGTGCACTTAGCAGACCTGGCTGCCCAGCTCATCCTGCCTGGATCCCACTTCCCTCCACCCGAATAGCCTGGACCCTCAGAGATAACCAGGCCAGCCTCTACAGTGGTTGAGAATCCTGAGGCCACCAGCATGCCATAGGAGATTCAGGTTCAACCTGGTCCTGGCTGTTGGCACCTCACAGACCCACAGGACACATTGCTATGGGCGCTCAGGGCAGAAATGGGGTCTATGGGGGATCTGCTGTGTGTCCCTCAGCCCCAGATGAGGAAGTGCTTTGTGGGCACAGTGCCCACAGCAGAGGAGACAGCATTATTATTAGCATAGGGAGGGCAGTTTCCCGAGCCAGACCTGAGGTCAAGTTGACCCAAGTTGACAGGCTCTTAGCTGAGTCACCTGTTCCTGAAATACTCAGTCTGAGGTAGCTAGGCCTCTAGGCGGCTTAAGCAGTCCCTGAAGTGAGGAGATGAGAAATGGTGAGCTCTGGACCAGGCACCCCTAAGCCAGTGTTGGGGGCACAGCTGGGGCTGGACTTCCTTGTGGCAGAGGAGGGCAGAGTGTAAGACCACCCAGGGGGCAAGATGCTTGTAATTCAGGCTTTTCCAACTTGGCAACATACCAGAAGATCAGAATCACTTGACAGGTGGGTGGGGGCTGGGGGTGGCAGCATAAAAATATCTGAGATGTGGGGGGGGTCCCTGGGCATCAGCATTTTAAAGTGCCCCCCAGTTGATTCTCATATGCATCTGGGTGAGAATCCAGCACAGAATATAGACGGGGTGGGGGGGGGGTGGGGACAGGTCCCTGTGGGAGAGGGGAGAAGTCTAGTCATAAAGGGTCCCTTCCCAGTGACAGCCAGGGCAAGGGTGACCCAGTAAGTAGCACAGCAACAGAGCACAGGACTTGTAGGTGTGAGGGTCTGAGTTCCGTCCCCAGCACTGCATATGCTAGAATGATGCTCTGTCTTTCTCTTTCTCTTGCTTTAATAAACAAATGAGAGAGAGAATATGCATGTGTGCCAGGGCAATGCCAGTCACTTTGCCACCTTAAGGAGCATGAGGCTTCCTCTTCTGAAAGAGACTTGGTTGGAGAATTTCAGGGACTATATGGCATGTAAAAATACAACAGGAAAAAGTCTGATCACTGAAGGTAGTGTCTTGACATTTCTCTGAGATCTAGAGAGGGTCAGTGCCCTGCCCAGGGTCACACAGCAAAACTCGAGCAGGGCTGGACCTCTGCCCTCTGAGGAATGCTTGAATTGGAAGGTTGATTACTGAACCTCTTGGAGCTCAAGGAGACACAGAGCCAGTTTAAGCAGCTCTGACCAGTGTCTGCAGCAGATGCCTCCTGGGTACTTATTCTATCCAGGCTGCCCAGGGCCCAGGACTGAGCTGGTGATGGGTACTTGGGATTTACCAAAACTGTGCCGGACTGAGACTCAGTTCTCACAATAACCCCTACACCAGTCACCTCCTTTTACAGAGCAGGAAACGCAGGCCAAAAATGGAGTTCCTTTTCTGGGCCAGCACCTTTACACATCCGGGCCCTTGTAATTTTTGCTAGAGCATTCGTAAGTAGGACAGATTGCCCCTGGTCTGAAGAGACTACAGAAGACATTGTCCTGGCCTGGATCACTTAGTGACAGGCAAGTTCCCTGATCCCCCCAAACCCCCCAACATGACTCTAGGAAAAATGGGAGGAGGGAGTCCCAGAGGACAAGGGAGCAACCTAGGAAGGACTCCTGGAGGAGGTGGCCTTTGAATGATAGATAAGTGGGTTAGTAGGATCTAGAGGGTACTGGGGGTGGGGTGAGGATGAGTCAGTCACCCGTATGGGTAGGCAGGAAGTGACAGTGTGAGGTCCTACTGAGCTAGTGTGGCATTAAGCTGTACAGGGTCTGATGTGTCAGGCTGAAGTCTTGGGCTTTATTGTCCTGGGTAGCAGGGAGCCATCAAAGATGTGTGAGCAGGGGAAGCCGCATGTCCAGAACCACAGGAGAGAACCTGGTGTGGAAGCCCCTTCCCACTGGTGGCCACACAGCTAGGGAGCCTGTGTGCTCGGTGCCTGGACAGTGTCCAGAACTGGACCCAGTGACTCAGTGTGGAGGACATCATCATTCCCCAGGGGAGAAAGGGCCTAGATGAATCAGCCCAGTGAGATGGGGAGGCTGGGAAGCTAAGAGGTGAGGGGTGCACTGAGTCACTCTCATAATGGGAGTGGGGTGGGTGGGGTGCAGAGAGAGGAACTAGTGGTGCACACGGAAGGATTTAGGTCAGATGGCATCAAGGACTGGCAGATTGCCTTCCTACCATACTGGAGTTTGATGCTTCTGGCAGATCTGAGAAACAGGCCTGGAAATCCGGAGGGCAATCTGACCGAGGCCATGCAGCAAGTCGCTGCCAGTGTTCAGGCGAGAATCTAAGGCACCCTGCCCCTCAAACTCATCCCAACACCCCAGGCCATCCCCGCCCTGGCCTTCCAGCTAGTTGGGGCTCACCCGCCCCGCCCGCCCCGCTTCTCTCCGAGACGAGTAGGGCCGGCTGCGCTGCTGTGTCCGGACAGCAGGGGGCGCAGGAGTGTCGTGGCTGCCGCGGTCACCAAGCCCAGCTGCGGCTCTGCGGAGAAACGCGCCCGGCGAGCACCCATCCCAACGCGGCACCCGGGACTGTGTGGCCCTGGGGCATGCATCCTGTCGGGCCCCCGGGGGCCACCTGCACTGACCGCCGGCCAGGGCTGGGGGTGCAGCGCCTCACTCGCTGCCGAGCGCCGGCCTGTGAGCTCGCGTGTCTGTGCGCACGTGTCACCCTCGCGCACTTGCTCCCGCGCCGCCCGGGGCCTGTGCGTCTCGCGGCGACTTTTCCTGCCCCCCCAGCCCCGCCTTTTTTTTTTTTTTTTTTTAAGAAAGGAGCAAGCTCTGGGGTCCTCGCAGCTGTTTCCCACCCTCTCGCCCTGTGCTGGGCTGTCTTGGGGCTGGCTCTCTCCTGGCTCCTGGACAATCTAAGTGGTTGGGGGCAGGGAGGGCTGATGGGGCCCCCTGAGACGTGTGACGAAGCGGCCAGAGGTAGGGAGCAAGGCCGAGTGCGGGGGCCTGCGGGGCACCCTAGCTGTGGACCAGCGGGCGGGTGCGAGACCCCGAGGTGGAGGGAAGTCGCGTGGGGGCCGCGGCGCGGCTGTCGGAGGCTGCGGGCGGGCGGGGCCGGGCACGAGGAGGCGTGGCTAAGGCGGCGGGGCGGGGCGGGGGCGGGAGGGGGCGTGGTTGTGTCCGTGTGGGCGGGGCCTGGGCGGGCGCCCGCGCGGACCCGTTGAAGCTGTCGCGGACGCGCTGACCGAGCGCAGCGGCGGGGCAAGCGGGCGGCGGGCGGCGGGCGGCTGCGAGCATGGTCCTGGTGCTGCACCACATCCTCATCGCTGTTGTCCAATTCCTCAGGCGGGGCCAGCAGGTCTTCCTCAAGTCGGACGAGCCGCCGCCGCCGCAGCCATGCGCCGACAGCCTGCAGGTAGGGCTCCCCCACCCCCGCCCCGGCTGGCCACGAGGAGACCCGGGCTGGAGCCGCCTGCTCCAGGGGCCACCTGCTGCCCGAACCCCCCAGGCTGGGGGCCCCTTGCTACTTCTGAATCCCACTCCTGGGCTCGGACTGTAGCTCCTTCCCGGAGCCCTTGAATGGCAACATCTCCTCAGAGGAGTGGGAACCCCCTGGGTCCAGACTTCACGCCTGCACTGCACCCCTAACCCGCTGAGGGACCCCAAGGTGGCGGAGGGCTCCCTTCAGGTGGGGGACTCGGAGCTGGGGAGGAGTGGAAGACCCGTGACTCTCCGCCATCTGTGTTTCCCTTCAGGCACACGCAGAGCCCCAAAGCCCCCAGTTTTCGACCCCAGAGCCCCTGAGCTTCTACTCCACAGCCTTGGCTGCACCCCCTTCCAGAGTCCCCTCAAACGTCTGGATTCCAGTCCTGACCCAGGACACCCCCAGCCCTCGCCAAGGGTCTCTTTCCATCACCGTCTCTCTCATTCTGTCACCACGCTCCCACCCTGTTGCTGCTTTCCAGATTTTTCCTGAAGGAGCTCACCCTCTCCTCTGGCTGCTCTCGGGGCGTGGAGGCCCCCACTTGCCTGAGTCTTTCTGGGCTTCCTTTCTGTTTCTCTTGTTTGGTGGCTGTTGTCATGTGGTCTCCCTTCTCCATCCCACTGTCACTGCCCCCAGTTGCTCTAGGTCTGTGTCTCTACTCCAGGGTCTCTCCCTAGGGTCTCCTCTGCTTGTCTCAGCCTCCACTTTGTGGTAAGGCGGGGCCAGACTCAGGGCGGGGTGGGGGCAGGTCCCCAGTATCTTCGCCCCTCCCTGTGTGGCTAGGCGTGGCCTGGGCACTGGGTGCAAGAACTTGACCTGGAGGCTCAGCCCTTGGGCAGTGCCCAGGGCTCCCAGGCCAGTGGGGTTGTAGTCTGGTGCGGGGTGTAGTCTATAACTCCCCCATTCCTGCTGTCATTCTTTGCCTGGGGCTTGGGATGGGGGAGGGGCCGGCACAACCTGGTGTCAGTCACCTGTAGGGACTGTCCAGTGCGTGGTGTGCATGTGATCATGTGTGTTGTGTCATCATGAGCAGGATTTGGGGGGACTTGTGGGGGCCTTTGATGAGGACTGTGAGTGCAGCTGGGGGGCTGTGGTGTGGGTGGGTGGGTGGGGTAGCTGGTTGTATGATAATTGTGTGTGTAGGGAACTTGTGCATATGTGATTGTATGTCTGTCATCACGGGGTGTGGGAGGGACAACTCACCCTGGGCATGGAGGGCACGGTTGTGTATGCCATTGGCTGGTGTGTTATACAGGAAGAGCCACTGGGCTGAGGGCAAGAGTGGAGATGAAAGGTGTCATTGGGTGCCTCAGCAGAGCCAGGGGGCAAGGGGAGTGTTTCCAGCTGAGGTGACTGGCATGGAGTCAGTGGCACGTGCTGGGCTTATCTGGGGGAGTCTGTTGGGGCCTATGTGTTGGTGTTTGGGTGTCATGTGCGGTGGCTGTTTGTGTAACTCGAAACAGTGCAACAGGCTGGGTCAGGGGCCAGGGCAAGGAGCTGGTTGACAAGGTATGTGTGGAGGAAGTGGGCTGGCTGTCTGCTGAGGGGCTGAGTGCCCACAAGAGTGTGACATCCTGGCGTGCTCACATGTGTCCCCATGTCTGGGGGTCATGTGTCTATGCATGTATATATGCATGTGTGTGGTGGTCAATCAGGTATGTGTATGAGTCATGGTGTGGGCATTTGAGCTGGGTGATTTTTTTCAGAGTGACACGTGGATGGTGTGATCTTGTCTCCCAGTGGGTTAGGGGTATTGGATGCTGAGGAGGTGCTGAGGGCTGTGGATTGCTGTAGGGGGTGAGAGAACGTGTGTGGAGTGTGGGTGAAGGAGGTGAGATGTGGCATGTGTGGAATACAGCAGGTGGCCCATAAACATTAGTGGAGTGACGTGTGTGTGGTGGGAGGGCTGGCTGCCATCCTGTCCTCGTTTCCCTCTCAGTCAGATCCCTAGAGATGCCCAGTGACGTTCCCTAGCTTCCCTCCCACCCCACCCCCCACACACACCCCAGGCCAGGCTACCCTTTGCCTTCATCCCTACTCGGACCAGGGCCTTTGTTTGGGGCTTCCGGCCGGGCCGGCGCTGCTCAGGCTGGGGCAGCCGGCCCGATGCGGTCCAGGAGCCTTTGTTCTTTTCCTTTCAGCCTGTCTCGTGTCTGGGGCCGGGGTGTGGAGGGAGGTGGAGAGAGGATGCACGTGTCCCAGGGTCACTGTGTTTACTGTCACTTCCTTGGAGGGGAAGGCACAGGACACAGGCAGTGAACCTGAGTGGTGTTCTTGGTGGCGCCTCCTGGTGCTGGAGCCGCTTGGGATACAATTCACCAATTGTGAGGTCTTACTCCTGACTGGCTCCCATCTGGGCTGCCCCACAGTCATGCACCTCCTTTTGCATGCTGGCCTGGCCTCTCTTCTCTGTGCCACTCCCGGGGAGGGTGCCTGGCTGGAAGACAACCAGGAAGATCTCATTCTATGGACTTTTGCCATCCCCTGTCTGATGAGGTGAGGAGAGTCCCCGTCTTCACAGAGACGGTTGTCTTCACAGAGACGGTTAAGAAAAGGCCTGGCTACACCTCGGGGACCTTCTATCTGCTGGAGGAGATCACAGTCAATATGAAAACCTAGACTCTACCTCCCAGAGAATAACTACAAGGACACCATAGTGGACAAACTGTGACAGGCCAGGACTCCTCAGGGTGGAAGACCCAGAGACTGTCAGTCAGTCAGCATCACATTCTAGAAGGTTCTCTGAAGTGGGTGGTCTTGAATTGTGCCTTCAAGAAAGTGTTGGGCAGCCCAGGATTAGCGAAGTGGATAAAGCATTGGACTCACAAGCAGAAGGTCTTGAATTGGATCTTGAGTACCACATATGCCAGAGGCGTGCTCTGGTTCCCTCTCCCAGTCTTTCTTATCAATATATATAGGCTAGAGACAGAGAGAAGTTAAGAGGGAAGAGGAGATAGAGAGCACTGCAGCACGGCTTCACAGTTCATGAAGCTTCCCCTCTGAAGGTGCGAACCTTGAAATCAGGTCCTTGTGCACTTAACCAGGTGCACCACCACCTGGCCCCAGTTTAGTTTTTTAGTTTTTTTTTTTTTTTAATGAAAAGGAAAGGGAATAAATGACAATGTTGGGTAGACAGAAATAGGTCTGGGGCTGGAGAAGGTTCTGGCCTTCCTGGGGAAAGGGACCTTGAAGGTAGCTGGTTCTGTCCAGCTGGTCCTTCTGTCTGCCTTGGGGTGGTCTTTCCTGCCTCTGGCTTCTTGTCTCCCTTTCCCCACTTCACAGTCTCTTGACTGGAGTCACCATCATCATTGTTGTCATTGTCATCCTCATCCTTTGGGTGGCTCTTGACAGACAGAGCTCCCGTCACATGTGTCTTGCTGAGCAGACGAGCACATTCCAGGAGTGTGAGCACAGCGCGAGCACCTTGCTGAGCACTGGCAGCCTGGGGCTAGAGCTGGGTCACAGCAGAGCTGGACAGGCTGCATGGGTGGGGCTCTCGCCTTCTGCACCTGCTGCACAGTCTCCAGGAGTGTCTCCAGCTCTTCTGAGGCTAGACTGAGTCTCTCCTCCCTGGCTCATGTGCCCCAAGCTGGCCTTGGCCCTGAACCTCAGAGGTCTCAAACCCCAGGAGGCCTGGTGGCCAGCTGCTCTGTCAGGATCACTGAGGCTCAGCATGAGGGAGAACATGAGGCAGCAGCCAGTCGAGACCTTCTTTTCACCAGTGCTACCAGGGAGCTGGAGGAACCAGGGACTTGGCAGGCCGTCACAGCGAGGTGGCGGAGCCTGTGCCAGGACCCGACTCTGCTGGCGACCAGGCTGGGCCGAGGCTCCAGCACCATGCTGCTCGCTGGCTGGCCCCTCGCTGCCCGTGGTGGGTAAATGGTTATTAATGACCCCCCCTGGCAAGGAGACAGGAAATGCTTCCCAGCTGCAGCTGGGGGCCCGCTCCCTGCCAACCAGCTGCCTGTGCCCGCCCCGGCCAGGGCATCTGCCCGCTGGGCCCTCCACTCTGGTCATCCGCCACAGCTCATCCTGCTCCTCCGCCTCCCCGTCTGTCTGTCCTCTTAGGGCTAGAGGACAGGGAAGGACACTTTTCCATGTCTCTGGCACTACTTTCTCCACCTTGACTCAGCCCCCTTCCTCCCCTGCCCCAAATCAGGAGCCCATCCAGAGGCACTGCTGCCCGCCCTCCTGACCATCCCAGGGTCCCTGGCTTCTGGCCCTCCTTCTGCTGACTCTGGTCTGCTCTGATGGTTTTGTTCTCATGGCCCCAAGGGCTGGGCTGGGGGCTTCTTATGATCTCCATTGCTGCCTTAGGACTGACACATAGAGGATCCTCCTAGATGCCTCCTCTAGGAAGTCCTCAGTCTTGAACAAAGGTTCTAACCTCCTTGAGCTGTTCTGACCCTGGTTATCCTACACCATGTCCTGCCAGGTACCCAGCAGAGAAGGCAGGCGGAGGCAAAGCTGACTTGGGATGTAAAGTATTGCCACACCCCAGCCACGCCCCAGCCTGGAGGAAGTCCTGACCACAGAGGAGGGAAGAGGGTCCTGCAGGTGTTAGAGGGGAGGGGACAGCCGATGGGTCTGCCACAGGTGAGGCCTGGGGAGCTGGGGCGGGGGCGTGTGGAGAGGCCAGGAGGCTGGTGGCAGCCAAATTGCACAGGACTTAGAAGCCATGTCTGGAAATTTGGGCTTTTCTAGAGGTGAACAGGCCCCAGTTGTTGGGCAGGGAGGTGCTAAAAGCAGGGCTGGAATCGCTGGGACCTGTGGTTAGGGGGCCTTGGGGTGGGAGCACATGGCTGGTGCCGAGCAGTCCAGACAAGGAGTACTGAGGTCAATGCCAGGATGGAGAGAAGGGAGTGTAGACTGAGTGTAGAGTGAGGAGAAGTGGTACTGCCCTCCGGGGGGGGGGGGAGGGGGGCTGCAGGGGGCACAGGAGCCAGGGCAGGAGCCAGCCCGTGCCAGGTTCCTCTTGGGGCCCAGAGGTCTCTGGAAGCCTCCCAAACAGCCCGCAAGCCTTGAAGCTGACTAGAGATGGCTGGGGTATGTGCAGGGGCGTGGAGGGGTGGGACACACGCCCTCTGCCCGGGGTCCAGTGTTCAACATTTGTGCAGTTCAGACACCCGTGTGTCCATATTCCAAGCTGGGGTTACAGACAGTATGAATGTGTGGTTGTGCCAACATGGGGTGCTCAGATCCACCCCCTGCCTGTTCTCCTGCTCCCCAAAGCTGCAGCCTCTAGTGAAGCTGGGACCCAGTGGTTCAGGGCCCCTCTCCTGGCTGGTGGCTGTGGGAGACAGGCTCTGTCTGGCCTCAGGGAGCTGGTTCCTGGGCCTTCCTGCCCCGCCCCCCCCCCATTGTCCTCATATGGGGAACCGAGGTGCTGGAGTTGAGCATGAGAGGAGTGGTGATGAGGTTGGGGTTACAGGGTGGAGTGTGTGTATGCGGAGTTGGGGAACAGGAAAGAGGAGAGTGAGAGAAAGTGAGCAGAAGTGGAAGGGGTCCAGCCCCACGCTTAGCTGGAGTTTCAGAATGTCAGAGTTGAGCCACTTCCAAGAGGAAGGTGGGAATGCCATGGTCTGTCCACTCTCACAATCCTGAGCCAGTGGGCACCCCTGGGTCCTGTCTGCTCAGCTTCTTGAAGAGCACAGAGGCCACTTTCTGGGCTATGTGTTCTCACCTGTAGAGGGAGGAATTGGTGTTGGTAGTTCTGAGGAGGAGTGCATGAGGTCTGGCTGTGGGGGGCGGGTGACTCTCAGACTGTGGCTCCCATGTCCTTTTGTCCTTTTGCAGGGTCTGAGCCCGCCCCCAGACTCAGCTCCCAGCGTGGGCGCTGTGGGTGTCACACACTGTGACTTTAAGATGCTGGCCGGGCAGTTCTGTGAGTGCAGGATTCTGGAATTGGCTGATTGGATGATTCAATGATTCTAAATGGGGCTGCTGGGAAGAGCTGCTGCCACCTGCCTTGTTAATGTCAGTGTTCAGTTATTAAAAACATAACGAGAAGCAATGGAGACAGATAGCTGGGGTGGCGGGCGGCTTCTCTGTTGGGGGAGTGGAGGAGGGGCTGCTCTGGCTTAGGGTGGGGACACAGCCTGGTCCTGGGGGGCACTATTCCCCCATCTGTCCTGAGTTTACCTCCATGTCCTTGTCTCCACTTCTCAACCACTTCTGTCTGTCTTTTTATTTTTAATATTTTCTTGCTTGTGGTCCGGGAGGCGGCGCAGTGGCTAAAGCACTAGACTCTCAAGCATGAGATCCTGAGTTCAATCCCCGGCAGCACATGTACCAGAGTGCTGTCTGGTTCTTTCTGTATCTCCTATCTTTCTCATGAATAAATGAATAAAATCTTTTAAAAAATATTTTCTTTATTTATTTTGATGAGAGAGACTCCAGAGCACTGCTCAGCTCTGGCTTATAGTGGCACTGGGGATTGAACTGGGAGCTCAGAGCCACAGGCATTAAGATCTTTTTGCATAACCCTGATGGTGTCTCTCTATTCCCTTTTTTTTTTTTAATTATTATTGAACAGAGAGAGAGAAATTGAGAAGGGAGGGGAGACAAAGAGGAAAAGAGACATAGAAACACCTGTAGCCCTGCTTCACCACTCCTGAAGCTTCTCCTCTGTAGGTGCGGACCAGGTACTTGGACTCAGGTCCCTGCACACTATAATGTGTGCACTTAACCAG
Organism: Erinaceus europaeus; assembly: GCF_950295315.1. Taxonomy (NCBI): domain Eukaryota; kingdom Metazoa; phylum Chordata; class Mammalia; order Eulipotyphla; family Erinaceidae; genus Erinaceus; species Erinaceus europaeus. The sequence continues at coordinate 64,282,668 of NC_080178.1, forward strand.
GTGCAACAACACTTGCCCCCCAACCCCTTTCTTTCTTTCTTTCTTTTTAAAGATCTGTTTTCAATAGAGAGAGATGATGCTGGAGAGAAAGCGTAATAGTTATGCAAAGAGACTCTCAGATTTGAGGCTCTGAGGTCCCAGGTTCAATCCCCAGCACCACCATAAGCCAGAGCTGAGCAGTGCTCTGGTCTCATCCTCTGTACCTTTCTGTCTGCATTGTCTCTTTTGTTAAGTAGGAGGGAGGGAGGGAGGGAGGGAAGGTGTGAGGGAGAGAGAGAGAGAGAGGGAGGGAGGACAAAGCACCACTCAGCTCTGGCATATGGTGGTGCTAGGAATTGAACCTAGAACCATGGGGCCTCTGGCATGCAAGCCTGGTACACCACTGGTTGCACTTCCTCCCTATTTCTGACTGTGGCAGAGAGGTACCCTCTCCCACTGCTCCTCCCCTGCAGCCCTGGCCTGATGGGGGAAAACAGGCTGTGAAGGCTTCCTGGACACACAGGTTACCACCAGCCCTGCCTGGGAGCCCCAGGTACAAAGAGCCTAACGTGAGGGCAGAGGCCAGGGCAGTGGGGGTGGTGGGGGGGTGGGAACAACACGGGGACACCAGCCAGCCTGAGTGCAGGAGGGAGGGGTGGCTGTGACAGGGGTCAGCAGGAACGGGGTCAGACCCCAAGCTTGGAGAGTGGATGAGCCCTGTCCCAGCCTCACCCAAGGGCAGTTCCAGAGTCCCGTGACTTGTTGCCCCTTGGATTGTGTCCAAGCCAGGGTTCCAGTCCTCCGGACAGTCACCCCCAACTCACATCTCTCAGAATCACAGCCCAGGGAGCCTAGCTCAGGACCTAGACTTGGGGAGCTTGCTTCCCTGGTCCTTCCTGGGGATCCTCAGTTTCCATAGCTCCCCTTTCCTTGGATCCTTGGAGTAGAGGCAAGGCTCAGGTTAAGGGGCAGAACCCCATCCGTCCCCCCTCCATCCTTCTCCTCCCACAGCTCTGAAGGCAGATGGAGTGACTGGTGATGCAGATTGGAGCACCATTGTCTGCAGTCCTGTCCCAGCCTCAAGGTCAGGGCACCCAACAGAGACCCCCCCCCCCCCCCCCACACACACCAGCTGCCCAAACCACATTGTGACTCCCTGGGGTTGCCCTTTCCCTAGGTCCTCAAGTTTCTCTCTCTCTCTCTCTCTCTCTCTCTCTCTCATCATTATGTTGTTGCTGCTATTATTATGATTTTATCAGAGCACTGCTCAGCTCTGACTTAAGATGGTGTAGGTGATTGAACTTGGGACATGGGAACCTCAAGCATGAGTCTTTTTGCAGAAACATGATGCTGTCTCTCCAGCCCATGCGTCTCCTTAAAGCTAGGTAGAGGCCCTCCAGTCAAGCCCTTCTTTTCAGAGGAGAAAAGACTTAGAAAGGGCTCAGCACCATCTGAAACAAATGGGCACTGCCCTCGGACAAGGCTCCAGCTTGAGGGCTGCTGTGAAAACCCTCCACAATGAGCCCATGCACTTCTCTCCTTTATCCAGACCCCTCTCTCTGGCCAACAGTGCCTGTGGGTCGCACACCAGAGTCCAGACTCCATGACTGGGTGCCGCCCAGCACATGTGAACACTCAGACACTTGCAAGTACACACAAATCCCAGGGGAAAAATCTGTATAGCACAGATTAAGAGGTGGAGATACCAAAGCCCCCTCCCAGAAGTCCCCCAGGACTTCCATCCCACTGGCCTTTTATGACAACTGAGTTTATGAACCTCAGTTCTTCCCTTGTGGTCCCCAAGGCAATACCAGGTCTTCCCTGTCATGGAGTCTGTTCCTGCCCTTGTCCAGAAGGGGCTTAGCTTCCTGTGCTTGGGTGTGGAGCCCTGGAGGTCCCCAGAGGACAGTGGGACAATGCAAGGCCCTGACAGATGAGACCTGGCATCCTCCCCACAGCCTACTCCACCCTACCCGGACCTCTTGGCTGACAACTGGGGCACAGCTTTGGCCCAGGGACCCCTGGGATCTGAGCCTGGTTCTCATTCCATCCCCTTAACCTCTCAGATTAAGGAATTGAACCCCATCTGGATAGCTTGCCCCCATTTTATTTTATTTTAATGGGAGAGATACACACACACACACACACACACACACACACACGGAAAGAGAGAGAGAGAGTTACCAGAGCAGTCTCTGGCTTATGGTGGTGCAAGGGATTGAACCTGGGACCTCAGAGCCTCAGGTTTGAGAGTCTTTTGCATAACCATTATGCTTTCTCCCCAGGCCCACTTGCTTCACTTTAAAGTTAGGGGACCCCACCTTCGCCCCATGGGTGCAAGGCCTGATGAGTGGGGAAACCAGGCTTCTCAAGGGGAGATGTGGGCAACAGAGGGGGGCAGGAGAGAAGGGCCAGACTGTGTGGACAGGAGGGGGACGGGGTCAGGTACTATCTCCAGCTTCCGTCATTTCCTCCCGGACATACTGGGTCAGTGGGGTCAGGGCTCAGAGGGAAGAGGCAGGCAGAAGCGGCCACACCAGCCCTACACTGTTTCCGGCACAGTGGCCAGTCCCCACCCGAGGTGGCTGCTTCCAGATCATCAGACACACAGGGGCACGTGAGGCAAGCAGACAGCCTGCCAGCCATGCCAGGCACACCCCCTCCCCCATCACCTCTGGTGCGACCCAAGAAGAGTCATCATTCCAGCAGACTCGGCCAGGCGGTATGTGTGGGGGCACCAGGCAGTGACCCCAGATCCCCACTCCCTGCCAGACTGTGCCCTCCTCCAGCTTGAGAGGCCCAGGCTGTCTACTTCCCAGAAGGGATGGGAGGTTCATCCCCCACCCGCTCCTGTCCCCACCACACGGTTCCAAAGCTGCCAAATCAAATCAGCCCTTGTGCCCGCGCCAGGCTGGCACGGTGTCCAGCAGCTGACGGGCACCAAGCCAGACCCAGAATAGCCCACCTCCTGTGCCTGTCCGAGGCCTGGGCATGCTGCACTCGGGGCATCTGCCAGCATGGAGGGTGGTAAGGGACCTCAGGAAGGGGACCCCCACACATAGGGACACGTTGACAAGTTGCCAGACCAGCCCCAAGACTGTGTGAACTGAACATGACTGAGCCTGTTTTGCTGATGGGGAAACTGAGGCCCAGAGAGGGGCGGTCAGGTTTCCTGGAGAGAAGCAGAGTGGAGGAGGAAGGAGGTTCTCAGGAAGGGTGAGAATGTGGTTGTTTCCACTCCTTAGGGGTCCCAGGTTGAAAGCACGGTGTATGGCTGGTTCTTAGCGGGGTGTTGAGGACACCTCCGAGCCAGAGGTGCCCAGTGGGAAACACAGAGGAACAAGGCAGTGTGGGGAGACAGCATGGTGTAATCAGGCCAGACTTCCTGGAGGAGGCTGCCATGAGAGATCAGAAGCCTGGGGGGGCATTGGGATGTGGAGGGGGCAGGTTAGAGAGAAGGGGAAGAGGCCCAGCAGGCCTCAGCCCTTGGCCTTCTTGTCTCTGCAGCTGGCCGGGACCTTCTTGCCAGGGAGCCAGTGCACCCAGGGAGTAGAGACTGCCGCCTGGAGGTGAGAGCTCAGGGAAGGGAGGAATGGGTTGGCATGGGGGGTGGGGGCCAGGCTGGTGGTCAGTCTGAGCAAGCCCCCGCCCCCGGGAGGACTGGGAGGCTGGAGCCGAATCCTAGCCCCACCCCTCAGCTAGGGTCCCCCCCAAGGCTTGCCACCTTCATGCAGTGGGTCCCCAGGCCTCCTCTGCTAAGCATTTCTCTTCACTCTCGGCCACCTTGCCCCCTGCCACACCTGTGGGCAGCTGGGCCTTTCCCCCAGATTCACCAGCCACCCGCCCTCCACATGGCTGCTCTTTCACTTTAAAATATTTATGATTTTTGTTATTTATTGGAAAGAGATGGAGAGAAATTGAAAGGGATGGGGAGATGGAGGGGGGGGAGACACCTTTCACTGCTTGTGAAGCTTCCCCCTTGCAGGTGGGACCAGGGTCTTGAACCTTTTTTTTAAATTATTATTATTATTTATGAGAGAGGGAGAGAGAGAGAGAGAGAACACTAGAGCATAACTATGGCGTATGGCAATGCCTGGGATCAAACCTGGGACCTCATGCTTGAGAGGCTCCACTGAGCCACCTCCCAGGCTGGCTCTTTCTAACCCACGAACCCAAATGTGTCAGTCCTCTGTGCCCCACTCTGAAGCCCCAGCTAGGCCACAGCCCACCCCTTTCATCTATTCCTGACTCCCCAGAACTTTGCCTGCTGGCTTCTGTCCCCCTCAGCTTCCCAAGTCCTTCTGGGCTCAGCTCTAGCCTCCCCTCCTCCAGGAAGCCCTCCCTGCTTCCTCCTCTGAACTCTCCTACCAAGGCAGTCAGATGCTGTCCTGGGCTTTCTCCTGTCTGCACCCTTCAAGCATGGTCATTCTCATTATGCAATTCTGTGTTTCTGTCTGGTTTGCCTGCTCCTCCCCCCCCCCCCAACAAGGAGCTCCCGGAGAATATGCGAATATGCTGTCCTCATCGCTGCCCTGGGAAGGGCTGGGATGCAGAGTTCCCTTGCTCTGTGGGGCACCATCCTGGCCCTTGAAATGCTTTGCTGGTAGCAGAACTGGGGTGGGCTGAGGTGGGTGAAGGCTGGCACAGAGAAGGTGTGTGTGAGAGAGGAGACAGACCAGCGAGGTCCACACTTGCCTCCGGCCAGAGCTGCAGACGCTTCCTCACTTCATCCTCACACTGCGTGGTGAGGGCTTGATGCTGTTCTCCTTTCACACTGGAGAAACTGGGGCCCAGAAGTGTCTCCAAGTGAGTGGGTCAGGATTGACATGTTCTTTCCAGCTCTCGGATAAGATGGGGGAGGAGAACTTTGCGGGGGGTGGGGGTAGGGGAGCAGCCCACCCCTCCTTGGAATCCCTGCTGGGAACCAATCTCCATTTATTTATTTATTGCCTTGGCACTCCAGGGGGGCAGGGCTCCCCCAGAGCAGGGACAGATGGCGTTCCTGGGTACCAGCCGCGTCTCAGCAGCCGCTGCCACTTCCCCTCAAAAAAACTGGCTGTGTCACCCTCCCAGGAAGCCATAGGGTGTCGGGCTTTGGAGAGCTGAGTCCTTCGTGGGGGGGGGGGTTGGGAGGGGGGGTGGAGCTGGCTCCTGGGGAAGGAGGCCTGTCATGCCCCTTCCCTGGGGCTGGCTACAGCTCTGCAAGTTCAAGGGCTGCCCTTCTCTCCACCAGGCACCTGGGCCGCCCCTGTTGCTCCCCTCTCCTGTCCTCTCTCTGCCTTTCCCTTATCCAGTGTCCCGCTGCCTCCTCCCTGGGGCAGACAGATGCTCAGAGGAGTCAGGACACTAACCACCACCACCACCCCCACACACCCCCAGTTCTCAGCTCTGTTCTGCCCCCCTGAGCCCACACCCACCCCAGAGCTAGCACAGTCTGCTCTCTTTCTGGGTTCAGGAGGGAGCTGTGGAGAGAAGCTGCAGAGACAGTGTGAGGGGGGAGTGTGGCTCAGCTCACCAGTTGTGGGCCCCTCCCTGTGTGCCCCGCAGGCATCCTGGGAACCAGGACTCATCCGTGCTCCCAGGAGATGAGGTGCACCATTTGCTGGGCCAGGTTCAAGCCCTTATTCACTATTTGCAAGGACCCTGGTTCAAGCCCTTGTTCCCCACTTGCAGGAAGAAAGCTTCATAAGTGGTGAGGCAGCAGCATTGCATCTCTCTCTCTCTCTCTCTCTCTCTCTCTCTCTCGCCCTCAGGATTATCGCTGGGGCTCAGTGTTGGCACTACGAAACCACTGCTCCTGGTAGCCATGTTTTTCCATTTTATTGAATAGAACAGAGAAAAATTGAGAAGGGAGGGGAAGACAGAGAGGGAGAGAGAAAGATAGACACCTGCTTGCCTACTTCACCTCTTGTTAAGCCAACCCCCTTCATATGGGGAGCTGGGTGCTCGAACCAGGATCCTTGAGTGGGTCCTTATGCTTCATACTATGTGCACTTAACCCAGTGCGCCACCACCCAACCTCCAAGTTTGTCTCCCTCTCCCTCCCCCTCCCCCTCTCCCTGTCCCTGCCAGTATAAATGGGGGGGTGGGGGGGTGGGGGGGTGGTGGTTCTGGGTGCTGCACATTTTGGCACCATCATGACTCTGCACCATCCCACCTGTCACTTGCCCTCTGGGGAGAGAGCCCTGGCCTCGCTCAGCTTGGCCTCCTCCAGGGCCATAGAGGGTGAACTGGGGCCATTCAAAGCAGCAGCCAGGACTTACTGAGTTGCCCCCCTCACCCTTGCTGGCTCATGGGGTTTGGGAGCCTGGTTGGGGTGGGCTGTGGTAGAGGCACAGACACTCTGGCCCCACCTCTGCTGTGGCATCCCTGGTTTTCCTGGTATGACTCTGCTGGACCCCTTGTATCCCCCCCACCCCAACTTGGTAGTGCTCACCTCCCAGGACATCAGCACTCCCCCCTGGCTTTGCTCCTGCTGACTCCTCTTTCTGGAATGACTTTCCCTCTTCTCTACCTTTTCAAGCCCCAGGCTACATGGCACCTCCTCTGGGAGGTCCTCTCAGATTCTTCCCCCCACCTCAGGCCCAGTCAGTCTCTCCCCTTTTCTGTATACCTGGTCCCTCACTCCCAGCAGCTCACAGTCTTGCTGGGTGGCAAGTGGTTCTTTTGTCCCATGTAGCTGTGAACACCTGGGTGGGGGAGCAAGGTTGAATCTCCTATGTCTCTCCTGGGCTCCTATGGGGCCTGGCATAGAGCCAGTATATAGTAGGTGCTCAGTAAAAACTTCAGCTTCTGTGAGGCCCACCCGAGGGTGCACAAGGCTGGGGACCATCAGGCCTAGGTGGTCAACCCAAGGCGACAGCAGGAGGCTGGCTCAGTGCTGATCTTGGGGCTCCCGAACCTCTGGCCCTGGGTGCTGGGCTGAGGAACTTGTTCTCAGAACCTGGGTTAAGGCTGAGTCTTGAGGAAGAGAAACACCATAGTGCCCCCCACCCCAGTCTCCTGTTGGTCATGGTAGGTTTCCACAAACAATTGAGGACCCCCATGGATCATGTATCACATGCTTTATTTGGGAAAATGAAGACATAGCAGGCCCACAGATAAGCTCCAGTCATCTGGGGGAATGGGGACTGACTGATTGCCCTCTGGTGTTTTTTCCCCTTCAGTCGCTGGGGCTCGGTGCCAGCACTGGGACTTTGGTGAAGCATTCCCCCTGCAGGTGGGGAGCGAGGGCTTGAACCTGCGAAGTACTACATGCGCTTAACCTGGTGCGCCACCACCCCGCCCCCACTCTCTGGCTTTTTATAGCCCAAATTGTCTACCTGGCATGAGCTTCTCATTGGTCTGTTTAAGCCTCCCAGCTCCTTCCTATTGGTCCTGTCCTCCAGGACTTCCTCTCTAGGACTTCCTTTCTTTTCCTGCCCTGGAACTCCCGTCAGCAGAGACCAGGATCGGCCAGGTTGATTTGTAACATCCAGTTCTTGCCCTACTCTTTGGCTTCTGACTTTGAGGATATGGGTACATGAAGGGCCCCCAAGGGGTGGGAGGGGGCATCCCAGGGAGGAAGGCTGCTGCGGGGACCCAAAGACACTGGGCAGGTGGAAGAAGCTGCTTGTCAGGCAAGTAGACAACCCCACAGGTCCACAGAGGGACAAGGCTCGTGTGGTAGAGAGACCAGGGAGCTGGGTAGTGGTACTGACTGGCTGGAGCGACTCCTACAGGCTGTCCTGGCTCACAGATGTGCCAGCTGCTCCTCGCCTCTTCCCTGTCCATCAAGTGGCCCCAAGGATGCCCCAGGGTCCGAGCAGAGTGCCAGCAGCTTGGCCACAGCATCTGGCCTCCTTGGGGCCCCAGGACTGCTGCCAAGCTACTTGTGCCCACCTGTTGGGCTTCTTGGGACTGGATGCAGGGGCGTAGGGCCAGCAAGGCCGCCTCAGCTGCTGCCCTAGCCTGCCTCTCTGTGTTTGTTCGTCCATCTGTCCACACCCTGACTGACAGGACAAGGCAAAGCCTGGCAGACTTGGGCCCTTTGCCACCAGAGAGGTCAGCTGTGAGGAGGGGAGTGGCAGATGCGGGACGAGCGGAGCTTGGGCCAGGCTGACAAGGCCTGGGGTTAGCTTTGGCTGAGGACTATGGGCCAAGAGGCTCCTGGGCACCCCTCCCCTAGCCCTGCCTGGCCCTTCGCTGTAAACACTGAGAGAACAAGTTCCGTTTCCCGGGAAATATTTATCTCGGGCCGTGTGGGGAGCGTGTGCTGGCCTCCACATGTCCTTCCTGCCTCCTGGCCCGGGGCAGGAGGTGAGGGGCCTTGGCAGCTGTGTGGGGGACAGGCTGTGTGTGCTCCAAGGCAGGGCGGGGCAGGGCATGCCCTGAGCCTCTGTCTGAATGCTGCAGGTCAGAGGAGAGGAAGGGCCTGATAAAAGAGAAACCAGTTTGTCTCCATGTCCACAGTAAATCCACCCTCTGCTGCTCCTGGCTTCCTCTCTGCCAGCCTCCCGTGTGTCTCTGTCCCTGTCTATGCTGTCTGTCTTTCTCTGCAGTTTCCAGCTCTCCCTCTGGAAAGCCTTGTCTGACTCTCTTACACTTCAGTTCCCTTCCTCTGGTTCTGCACTTCAGACTGGGCCCCCAGACCAGCCTTCTCTCGCTCCAGCAGTTCAGACAGTACAGATAACTTCTTGTGGGCTTCCACAGAGCCCCTTCCTGGGAACTCAGGTCTGGGTCTTAAGCCCTTGGGACCTGCACAGGCCCCAGTGCTCACTTTGTTCCTCTGTGTGGGGCCAGCACAAGCCCAGACATACGAAGGATCCCAGCTGATTGAATGAAGGGAAATCCTATAGGCCCAGCCAGAGTGAGGGGCCAGGTTCCTGCTGGCGGCTCCTGGGCCCTGGGCTGTGTATCCCAAGCTGGGCCGGGCCCACCCAGGGCTCGGACAACAGGAAATCCTTGAAGGAACAAGCAGAGGCCGAGGACTTTGAGCACAACAACAGGAAGCAGCCTGGACATAGGGCCGCAGCTCTAGTGACAGACCATGCCTTGGGGGTGGGGGCAGGTGTTGGGGGGTAGTTTCCAAGGCCTAGGTGATGCTGAGGAGAACACTGAGATTGGTTGTGGGACATTGGGTGACTCTGAGCTTGTGACATCATGGGACAGCAGGTGTGTGAAGTCAGTCATAGGATCCTGTGTGCTGACGGGTTGGGTCACTGGTATGACAATGAGCATGGAAGAGGGTGTGAGGTGGTGTGTGTGTGTTAAGTGTGTGACACAGAGGGTGACGCCACGAGAATCAGATATGTGAACACAAGCATGTGATACTTAAGCTATACAGTGAGTGTTCGTCCAAAGATGTGGCATTGGGGGTGCAGGGGGGCACCAGGTACGTGGAAGCCAGTGCTGTGATGTCATGTGACATGGAACATGTGATGCTGTGTCTTCCACTGTGGCCACTTGAGAGCTGAGCATGTGACCCTGTGGTGGGTGGGGAGGCACAGATGGTTTAGGTAGCAAGGTGACACAATGTGGTTTAGGGCGTTGGCTGTTCTGGCTGCAGTGTATGTGTGTGGGGGGCGGTGAGGGGGACAAGAGGAAGCAGGAGATGGTGCCTGGGCTCAGGGGAGTGGCCAAAAAGCTGAAGAGAAACAGATGGACTCTGGAATGTGTTTTTTGGGGGTAGAAACTATGGCACTTACTATGAACAGGAGGAAAACCAGAGGGAAACCATTCACTGGAGGATGGCTGTCAGAGATGTGACTGAGTTGGGTTCCGTTTGCATATGCTGTGGAAAGATGCAAAGATCACCTAAGACCCGTTCCTCCTCCTCTGCTCTTCCTCTCCTTCTCTTTCCCAGCTCAGTTCTGGTTTATGGCGGTGCTATGGATTGAACCTGGGACCTCAAGATCTCGGGCATGAGAGTCTCTTGTATAACAACTATGTTCTCTCTCCAATCCAAAATCTACCTTCTAATATAGATACAGTTTTTAAAAAAGGAAGGAAAAGGAAAAAAATTCTCCTTGCTCCCAGTACACAATGATGCACTATTTGGGGGGGGGGGTTGTGAGGGTACTTTGCAGCCACCTATCTTAGTGAGATGAGAAATTGTACCTATGTACCAACAACTGTGCTGTAATCCATTAATGTCCAAATAAAAAAATAAAGAAAAATAGAAACAAGGGTATTGAGGGTTGTTTTTTTTTTTTTTGCCTTCAGGGTTTTTGCTGGGGCTCAGTGCCTGCACCATGAATCCACTGTTCCTGGAGGCCATTTTTTCCATTTTGTTGCCCTTGTTGTTTTATCATTGTGGTTATTATTGTTGTTATTGATGTTGTTGGATAGGACAATGAGAAATGGAGACAGGAGGGGAAGACAGAGAGGGGGAGAGGAAGATAGACACCTGCAGACCTGCTTCACTGCTTGTGAAGCAACCCCCCTGCAGGTGAGGAGCCAGGGGCTCGAACCAGGATCCTTATGCTGGTTCTTGCGCTTCACGCCACTTGCACTAAACCTGCTGCACTACTGCCTGACCCCCTCGAGATTTTTTTAAAGGTAATGTCACCTCCATATTCAAGTAGAGGGTATCCCATCACAGTGTCTCAGATGTTTACTCAACATTTATACTTGCTGAGTTCTGAGCACAGTGGACACTACCAGTCCTGTCATTCATTCATGTCCCATATGAATAAAAGGATACAGCAGAGGTCGGGCTGTAGCACAGCGGGTTAAGTGCAGGTGGCGCAAAACGCAAGGACTGGCATAAAGATCCCAGTTCCAGCCCCAGACGCCCCACCTGCAGGGGAGTTGCCTCACAAGTGGTGAAGCAGGTCTGCAGGTGTCTCTCTCTCTCTCTCTGTTCTCTCCTTCTCTCTCCATTTCTCTCTATCCTATCCAGCAACAGCATCAATAACAACATCAATAACAATAATAGTAACAATGGCGATGATAAAAATCAAGGGCAACAAAAGGGGAAAAAATAACCTCCAGGAGCAGTGGATTCATGGTGCAGGCACCGAGCCCCAGCAATAACCCCAGCAATTAATGGAGGCAAAATTCTCGTTGTAATGAGAACTTAGTGTTTATCCTCTTTACTTCCCTAGCAATAAAGGTTTGTACCTTTGGAGCACCTTTGACTAGCCCCCCAGCCCCCTACCCCCCTACCCGAAGCCTCTGGTAGCCACAAGCCTAATCTCTTTTTTTCTGTGAGATTGGTTCTCCCTCCCGCCCTCTCTTCTTCCCTCCCTTCCTGCCTTCCTTCCTTCCTTGTCCGATCTCATATACAGCACTTTCTTTATCTGACTTGTTTCACTTCATGTAATGTCTTCAAGGCCCATTCAGATTGCAGAAAATAGTAGGATTTCTTTTCAGTTAAACTTGCTTTTTATTTTATTGAATAGAATTGAGTGGGGAAAGGAGGGAGGGAGGGAGGGAGAGAGAAAGTGAGAAACCTGCATCACTGATTCACAGCTCATAAAGCTTGGTGGGGACTGGGGACTTGAACTCAGGTTCTTGCACATGGTCATATGTACCCTCAGCCAGGTGCTCCACTGCCTGCCCCTTGTTTATGGCTAAATCATATTCCACTACACACACACACACACACACACACACACACACACACACACACACACACACACACACACTGATTCACCAGTGCCCATCAATCCATTTGTTCTCAGTGGGCCCATATATTATTACCATGTCTTGTTATTATAAAGAATGCTTCCTGGTCCAGGAGGTGGCACAGTGGATAAAGCATTGAACTCTCAAGTATGAGGTCCTGAGTTCAATCCCCGGCAGCACATGTGCCAGAGTGATGTCTGGTTCTTTCTCTCCTCCTTTCTCATTAATAAAATATCAAATAAATAAATATTTTTTTAAAAAGAATGCTTTTGTGGTCCTGGAGGTAGTGCAGTGGTAAAGCTTTGGACTCTCAAGCAGGAGGTCCTGAGTTTGATCCCTGGCAGCACATGTACCAGAGTGATGTCTGGTTCTTTCTCTCTCCTCCTATCTTTCTCATAAATAAACAAAATTTTTTAAAAATATTTTTTTAAAAAAAGAATGCCTCACTGAGTGTGGGGCTATAAGAATCTTTTTTTGTTGCCTTGCCACTCTGGGTCATTTCCTTCGGCTAGAAAGAGAGAGAAAGAATGATGGCGAAGAGAGGAGGGACATCACTGCCTCGAGCTTCCTTCAGCATCATGGCTCTCCCACGTGCTGTCCCAGGAGCTCAAAACTGGGTCTGTGCTGGTTGGTGCAGGCACCCTTCCAGCTGAGCTATCTCACCGACCTCCAGATAAATTTTTTAATTTAATTTTTATTTTCTTCTTATTGATTTAATGTTGATTTACAAAATTTTAAGCTAATAGGGGTATAAATCCGCACCGCTCCCCAGATATCTTTTTCAGGTAGTGTTTTCTTTTTTTTTTCCTGATTTTTTTTTTATTGGGGAATTAATGTTTTACATTCAACAGTAAGTACAATAGTTTGTACATGTATAACATTCCCCAGTTTCCCATATACAATACAATCCCCACTAGGTCCTCTGAATCCTTCTTGGACCTGTATTCTCCCCACCCACCCCAGAGTCTTTTACTTTAGTGCGATACGCCAATTCCATTTAAGGTTTTACTTGTGTTTTCTTTCTGATCTTGTTTTTCAACTTCTGCCTGAGAGTGAGAGAATCCCATATTCATCCTTCTGTTTCTGACTTATTTCACTCAACATGATTTTTTCAAGGTCCATCCAAGATGGGCTGAAAATGGTGACGTCTCCAGGTAGTGTTTTTGTTCCCTCTGAATATATTCCCAGAAGTGGGCTTGCTGGGTCATATGGTTGTGCCATTGTTAATTTTCAGAGGAACTCTCATACTGTTTTCCATAGTGACTGTAGTAATTTGCTATCCCACCAGCTGTATACAGAGCTCAGCTTCCTCCATGTCCTCATCAACAATTGCTCTATTGTCCTTTTGAGGCTGGCCGCTCCAACAGGTGTGAGTTGCTATCTCCTTGTGATCTTAATTTGTGTGTCTCTAATAACTTTTCACATACCTAGTGACCTTTTATATATCTTCTGGGGAGAAAGTCTCCAGAGATCTGTTCTCGTTTTACAATTGGGTTATTTTAATTTCTTTGGCTGTTGAGTTGCATGAGTTATTGATATGTCTTAAATATTGACCCTTTAATCATAAATCTGACTTACAAATATTTGTTCCCTTTTGGTAGGTTATCTTTTTACTTTGTTGATGGATTCTCTTACTGTACAGATGCTTTTTTATGTACATATACTCTTGCTTGTTTATTTTATTTTTAGAAAATTTTATTTGCTTTTATGGTAGTGAGGGAGGGAGAGAGAAAGTGACCAGAGCATTGCTCAGTTCTGGCATATGTTGGAGCCAGGGATCAAACTTGGGACCTCTTGCATATAAGTCCTGTGTGTTGCCACTATGCTATCTCCTCAGACCTCTAAAAATTCTTTTGTTGGGAGTTGGGTGGTAGTGCAGTGGGTTAAGTGCATATGGCGCAAAGTGCAAGGACCGGCCTAAGGATCTCGGTTCGAGGCCCCGACTCCGTGGAGTCACTTCACAGGCGGTGAAGCAGGTCTGCAGGTGTCTATCTTTCTCTCCCTGCTCTCTGTTTTCCCCTCCTCTCTCCATTTCTCTGTCCTATCCAATAACTACAACTATAAAACAACAAGGGCAACAAAAGGGAATAAATAAATATTTTTTAAAAATTCTTTTGTTGCTTGTGTTTTAAGTGCCCAACCAATAAATCACTACCAAACCCCATGGCAAAGAGTTTTATGCATGTATTCTCTTCTAGGAATTTTGTGATTTCAAGTCATTCTGTGAATGGTGCAAGGTGTGGGTCTAGTTTCATTCTTTTCTTGTGGGTATGCATTTATCCCACAATCACTTATTGAAGAGACTATTGAGACTCTGTTGAGTATGCTTTGCTCCCACATCAAATATTAGCCATATCTGCTGGGGCTTATTCTGGACTCTCAATTCTGTTTCATTCATTAGTCTGTTTTACTATTATTATTATTTTAATGAGGGGAGAAAGAGTAAGAGAGAGAGTTCAGAGCACCACTAACTCTGGCATATGTGGTGACAGGTACTGAAACTGGAACCTCATTCATGCAGTTCCTGTGTATCCACTGAGTATCTCCTTAACCTTTTGTCTGTTAGTAATGGCAATTTCATAGTTTTGGTTACTATGGTTTTATAGTATATTTTGACATTAGAAAGTATGACCCTGGGTCCATACTCCCAGAGGGTTAAAGAATAGGGAAGCTATCAGGGGAGGGGATGGGATATGGAGTGCTGGTGATGGGAATTGTGTGGAGTTGTACCCCTCTTATCCTATGGTTTTTGTTAGTGTTTCCTTTCTATAAATAAAAAATGAAAAAATTTTTTAAAATGTTTAAAAAGAAAGAAAGAAAGTGTAGTATTTCTTGCTTTGTTTTTTCTCAGAATTTCTCTGGTTTAAGGTGGTGCTGGGGATTGACCTGGGATCTTTGATGCCTTAGGCATGAAAGGCTTTTTGCATAACCATTATGCTATCTCCCTAGCCCTAAGGTGTTTTTTGTTGTTATTGTTGTTGTTGGTGGTGGTGGTGTATGTATGGTTCTATATACATTTTTAGGATTGCTTTTTATATTTCTTAAAAAAATGTTTAAGGGTCTGGACAGTGACACACCAGATTGAGCACACATTACCATGCATAAGGACCTGGGTTCAAGCCCTCTGGTTGCCACCTACAAGGGGGAAGCTTCATGAGTGGTAAAGCAGTGCTGCAGGTGTCTCTCATTCTCCCCTTCTCTTTTTCTCCTTCCTCTCTCAATTTCTCTTTGTCCTATCAAAATAAATAATTAATAAATAAAAACAAACAAATAAATAAATATTTTAAAGCATCTGGAATCTTAATAGAGACTGTATTGAATCCACAGATGACTTTTGGTAATGACATTTTTAACAATAGTAGTTCTCCCAACCTATGAACATGGGATAGAGGGGCCAGGTGGTAGTGCACCTGGTTGAACGCACATGTTACAAGGCCAAGGACCCAGGTTCAAGCCACTAGTCCCCACCTGCAGGGGAAAGCTTCACAAGTGGTGAAGCAGTGCTGCAGGTGTCTCTCTGTCTCTTTCCTTGGCTAGCTCTCCTTCCATCTCAATTTCCAGCTGTCTCTATCAAATAAATAAAGATAATGAGCATGGGATAGATGCTTTCCTAGTTATTTATGTCTTATTTGATTTCATTAAAGTTTTGTTGTTTTCAGCATAGAAATCCTTGACCTTCTTAGGTAATTGTATCCCTACTGTATTATTGCTTTTAATGCAATCATATTATTTATTGTATTCCTGTTGTATTATTGCTTTTAGTATATTGAAGATAGGAATGATTTTTCCCAGAATATTCATTGTTAATAAAAATAAATAATATTGACTTTTAAAACAGGTTTTATTTATTTATTTTGGCTAGGAATAGAGAATTTGAGAGGGGAGGGAGAGGAGAGAGGGAAAGAGAATAAGAAACACCTGCAGCATGGTTTCACCATTTGTGAAACTCCCTCCCAGTAGGTGGGGACCAGGGACTTAACCCCAGGTCTTTGCACATTATAACATATGCACTCAACCAGGTATGCCAGCACCCAGCCCCATAGTACTGACCTTATATGTTAATTTTGTACTCTGTAACTTTACTGAATTCGTTGATTAGATCTAATAGGATTATTTTGGGGTTGGGGGGAGCAAGGACCTCACACATCCACAATTTCACTTTCCTATGGCTTACTTTTACCTTCAGATAGGAAGACAGTGAGAGACAGCACAGCACCTCAGCACCAACCCAGTGCCATGGCATTGCCATGTAGAGCTGGGGGTTGCACCTGGACCACAGGCATAGTCAGGCGGTACATAGCTGACCCAGTGAACTGTCTCTCCAGCCCTAGGATTTTCTCTATAAAATCATTCTGAGGGCTAGGCAGTGGCACACCCAGTTGAGTGCACATAGTGCTAAGTGCAAGGAGCTGTGCAAGGATCCAGGTTCGAGCTCCCCACTCCCCACCTGCAGGGGGGAAGCTTCCAAGCACTGAAGCAGGTCTGCAGATGTCTATCTTTCTCCCTCTCCCCTCTCAATTTCTCTCTTATCTTATCCAATAAAATGGAAAAAAATGGCTGCCAGGAGCAGTGGATTTGTAGTACCAGCACAGAGTCCCAGCGTTAACTCTGGAGGCAAAAAATAAATATAAAAATAAACAAAATCATTGAGTAAATAGAGACAATTTTAATTTTCCCTTTCCAAATTCTGATAACTTTTTCTTTCTTTCTTTCTTTTTTTTTTTTTTTTGTATAATCACTCTAGCTGGGTCTCCAGTACTCTGCTGAATGGATGTGGTGAGGTTGGGTGAACTGTGAAATCAGCTGTGGGCTCATCTCACGTGGTCTTTATTATGTTGTAATCTGTCCCTTTTCTGAATAATTTGCTATGCATATTTTTGTCACTGCCAGTGCTTTACCACTCAAGAGTCCCAACTTTTTTTTCAGAGAAAGACAAGAGACAGAGAGACAGAGGCAGAGAGGGAAAGATCCAAGAGTATCAAAGCTTCCTCCGTGCTACAGTGAGGGGCGTGGGGGCAGACTTGCCCCTGGCTTGTGAGCATGGCTCAGCAGGCACCCTCCCCAGCCAGCTATCTTGCCAGCATTGTGAAGTATTTTATCATGAATGAGTTGTGTCAAATACTTTTGCATGTGTGTGTGTGTTTCTGGACATGATATTACCTTCTCCCCAGCTCCTTCCCCAATTAAAAAAAATTAGAGTGAGAGACACAGACAGACAGACAGACAGACAGACAGACAGACAGAAGGGGCAGAAATCGGAGTACTACTCCACCATCCCCAGCATTCTATCTGGTTTCTAGGAACCACACCCAGACACTTGCAAGGCTGGCACTCTGCAGCGGAGTCATGCCTGCCTCTTCTCTCATTTGATCAGTGTGGTGTGGCACGCTGGTTTGCATGTGGTTTGCATAAGTTCACAGTTTCTAGCATTCTTGAGAGAAATCCCACTTGGTCTCAGAGAATGAGTCTCTGGATGTGATGCAGAATTCAGCTGGCTGGCATCGTGCTGAGAATTTCTGCATCGTGGCATTCTAGACATGTCCTTAGGAGAGTTTCTTCTTCTCTTCTTCTTTAATGTTTGCAGTGAGTGTGGGAGGGGTTGGTGTTAATTCCTCTTTAAACAGTTGGTAAAATTCACTAAGAAGCCATCTGATCATCTGAGCTTTTCTTTTTACTTGTTTACATCAGCATAACAGGGCAAGGGGGCTTGTGCATTCACAATTCCTTGCACATGCATTCTTCTCCCCCTCCCCCTTTTTTATTTCAGAGAAATAGAGAGAAAGACACAGTACTACCTCACCATCTGTGGAACTTCTCCTGGTGTTATGATGTTTACATGTGGTGCTGGGGCTTGAACCTAGGAACTCCTGCATGGTAAGGCAGGTGCTCCTCCTGGGCGTCTCTTCTCATCTCTTCTCGTCTCTTCTCGTCTCTTCTTTTCTCTTCTCCTTTTTTCCTTTATTCCCTCTCTTTCTTCCTTCCTTCCTTCCTTCCTTCCTTCTTTCTTTCTTTCTTTCTTTCTTTCTTTCTTTCTTTCTTTCTTTCTTTCTTTCTTTCTTTCTTTCCACCAGGGGTATCACTGGGACGTGGTGCCTGCTTAACACATCCATCACTCCTAAAGGGTATTTTTTTTCTTTATTTGATAAGACAGATATAAATTGAGAAGGAAGGGGGAGGTAAGGAGGAAGAGAAACACTAATAGCAGTTGCTTCACTGCTCATAAGGCTTCCCGGGAAGCCTGCAGGTGGGAATCAGGGGCTTGGACCTGAGTCAAGTCCTTGATAAGGCAGCGTGTGTGCGCTCAACTGGGTGTGTCCCCAGATGTTCTTTCTTTCTTTCTTTCTTTCTTTCTTTCTTTCTTTTCTTCTTCTTTTTTTTTTAGAAAACTTTTTTTATTTTCAAAGATAATCAACTCATTATCTCACATAATTGAATCATTATGTTATTTTATTAATATTCAGGGGCAAGATTTTGACTACTGATTACTTGATTATTGATTACTAGTTATTGGTCTGTACATTTTCTTTCTTTTAATTTTTATTTATAAAAAGGAAACACTGACAAAAACCATAGGAATGAGCCCCCACACTTATGGACATCTAATCTTTGACAAAGGGGCTCAGACTATTAAATGGGGAAAGCAGAGTCTCTTCAACAAATGGTGTTGGAAACAATGGGTTGAAACATGCAGTAAAATGAAACTGAATCACTGTATTTCACCAAATACAAAAGTAAATTCCAAGTGGATCAAGGACTTGGGTGTTGGACCACAAACTATCAGATACTTAGAAGAAAATATTGGCAGAACTCTTTTCTGCATACATTTTAAAGACATCTTCAATGAAACGAATCCAATTACAAAGAAGACTAAGGCAAGTATAAACCTATGGGACTACATCAAATTAAAAAGCTTCTTCACAACAAAAGAAACCACTACCCAAACCAAGAGACCCCTTACAGAATGGGAGAAGATCTTTACATGCCATACATCAGATAAGAGTTAAATAAACAACATATATAAAGAGCTTGCCAAACTCAACAACAAGATAACAAATAACCCCATCCAAAAATGGGGGGTGGACATGGACAGAATATTCACCACAGAAGAGATCCAAAAGGCCGAGAAACACATGAAAAAATGCTCCAAGTCTCTGATTGTCAGAGAAATGCAGATCAAGACAACAGTGAGATACCACTTCACTCCTGTGAGAATGTCATACATCAGAAAAGGTAACAGCAGCAAATGCCGGAGAGGTTGTGGGGTCAAAGGAACCCTCCTACACTGCTGGTGGGAATGCAAATTGGTCCAACCTCTGTGGAGAATAGTCTGGAGAACTCTCAGAAGGCTAGAAATGGACCTACTCTATGATCCTGCAATTCCTCTCCTGGGGATAGATCCTAAGGAACCCAACACACCCATCCAAAAAGATCTGTGTACACATATGTTCTTGGCAGCACAATTTGTAATAGTCAAAACCTGGAAGCAACCCAGGTGTCCAACAACAGATGAGTGGCTGAGCAAGTTGTGGTATATATACACAATGGAATGCTACTCAGCTGTTAAAAATGGTGACTTCACTGTTTTCAGCCGATCTTGGATGGACCTTGAAAAAATCATGTTGAGTGAAATAAGTCAGAAACAGAAGGATGAATATGGGATGATCTCACTCTCAGGCCGAAGTTGAAAAAGAAGATCAGAAAAGAAAACACAAGTAGAACTTGAAATGGAACTGCCATATTGCACCAAAGTAAAGGACTCTGGGGTGGGTGGGTGGGGAGAATTACAGGTCCAAGAAGGATTCAGAGGACCTAGTGGGGGTTGTATTGTTATATGGAAAACTGGGAAGTGTTATGCATGTACAAACTATTGTAAAAAAAAAAAACAACATAGGATAAAAGGGGTACAACTCCACACAATTCCCATCACTAGAACTCTGTATCCCATTCTCTCCCCTGATAGCTTTCCTATTCTTTAACTCTCTGGGAGTATGGACCCAGGGTCATTATGGGGTGCAGAAGGTGGAAGGTCTGGCTTCTGTAATTGCTTCTCCACTGAACATGGGCATTGACAGGTCAATCCATACTCCCAGCCTGTCCATCTCTTTCCATAGTGGGGCAGGGGTCTGGGGAAGCGGGGCTCCAGGACACATAGGTGGGGTTGTCTGCCCAGGGGGGGGCCATTTGGCATCATATTAGCATCTAGAACTTGGTGGCTGAAAAAAGAGTTAACATATAAAGCCATACAAATTGTTGACTAATCATGAACCTAAAGGCTGGGATACTGCAGATGAAGATTTGGGGGTCTCCATTTTGTAGATAGTTAGTAGGCCTATTTTAGTTATATTCCACAGGGCCCATGACTATACTAGGCATCGCTGCTGCCTCTCCCCAAGTTCTGATTTTTGTGTTTTCATTTTCCTTTCTGTCAAGAGTTATACATATACATATGTCATATATATGACAGAGATAAACAGAGAGAAAGAGAACAAAGGGAGCTCTTCTCCATCACTTGTGCTAGGAATAAACTCACAGCATCACATGTACAAAGCATGTGCTTTCCCACTTAGCCACCTCCCTGGGGACCCTCAAAAACTTCAAAATTTTTTTTTATTTTCCCTTTTGTTGCCCTTGTTATTTTATTGTTGTAGTTATTGTTGTTGTTGCTATTGATGTCGTCTTTGTTGGATAGGACAGAGAGACATGGAGAGAGGAGAGGAAGACAGAGAGGGAAAGAGAAAGATAGACATCTGCAGACCTGCTTCACCACTTGTGAAGCAACTCCCCTGCAGGTGGGGAGCCGGGGGCTCAAACTGGGATCCTTACGTCGGTCCTTGCGCTTTGCGCCAACTGCACTTAACCCACTGTGCTGCCGCCCAACCCCCCCAAAAAAACCTTTGATTCCCCTTTATATTTTATTTTTAACTTCAAAATACACATAACATAACTTGGCCAGAGTGACCATTTTCATGGCATAGTCCAGTCATGCTATATCCAGACTGATGTGAAACTAAGGTCCCACTCTCCAGCGCTGCCTCCTTCTGATTTTTGCCTCTGTGATCTGACCACTCTAGTTATGTCCTCTAAACGGACTCATGCAGTCCTTGTCTCTTTTGTGCCTGGTGTACATCCTTTAGTATAGAGTCCTCAAGGTCACCCATGTGGCAGCAGGTGCCAGGCTTTCCTTCCTTTTGGGGGGGGCAGAGTGATGCTCCATTGTCCATGTGCAGAGACCATGTTTGGTCTGTTTATTTGTCTGTTGATGGACTCATGTGTGTTTCCCCCCGCCTTGAACCACCATGCACAATACAGCTGGGGAAGCTAGGTCTCCACGCACCTCCTGAAGACCTCGCATTCGGATGTTTTCTCTGGCGGTGTCCATGCTGTCTCCTGGTGTCCTTGATGCTTTGTGCTGCTGACCAGCTGCACATCTTTTTTTTAATGTTTATTCAAGTCCTTTGTCCATCTAAGACCCAGGTTCCTTGGTATTCTCTGTTGTTGAGTTGTAGGAGTTCTTTATATATTATGTATGTTAGCCCCTTGTGGGATGTGTGCTTTGCAAATATTTTCTTTTGTTTCATTTTCAAAGTAGGTGGCTTCTCTGGCCTGTCTTAAAACAAATCTTAGACAGGATATCATTTCACCAAAGGATTTTCTTTTTAAGGCCAGGAGGTTCTGGATGATATTGAGATAGGAGAGTATGACACAGAGGCAGCTCTGAGCTGTGTGTATGCTGCTGGTGGTGACACTGAGGACAGTGGGCACATGGCGTGTGACTCTGAGAATGTGAGACACACAAGTGATGGCTTCTGGTGTTTGTCTCAGTACATGTGAAAGTGATGGTGATTATGTTCCTATTTGTCACCCTGCTGTGACGAGTGTGGCCCAGAGTGGGGTACTTGAAGGGATGAGCAGGCATGGCAGGTGTGCCAGATGAGGGGGCAGGGTGTGTGATGTGTGTGGGGTCAGTCAGAGAAAGGACAGACAGCATGGGGTTATGGGGACAGAGGATGTGTTGGTGTGGGCTTCCTCCTGGCTTTGAGCTCCCCAGGGGGGCTTTGGGCAGGGGCAGCTAAGGAACACTTTCTTCAGACAGAGAGAGACAGAGGGAGGGAGTCAGAGCTACTGCAGCACCCAGGCTGGAAGCTGGATTACAGGGTTGCCAAAGCAGGTGCCCTCCCAAATGAGCTGTATCCCCGATGACATGTGAGCCTTGTGGCTCCGTGCCCTGCAGCCTGGGGCTGTGGGAGGAGCTTGTGCAGCAGGGCCTGGCTCCTGGCAGACACTCAGGGGTCTCTGCCCGCCTCGGGTGGCTGAGAGAGCAGTGGTCGCCCCGCCTATCTCCCAGTCCTGCCAGGCCTCCATGGAGCTCTGCACACTCCTCTCCCTGCTCCACTGTCCTCGCCCGCTGTCCTCGCCCACTGTCAGCATCAGCCCAGCTCCTCCAGCCTCATTCAATTAGGCCAGTGCAATTTGCTCTAGAAAAAAAATCCCGTAATCTGGTTAATCACACCAGTAGGGGTTCTGGCCAGGCAGGGAGGGTGAAGTGGGGGTGGGAGGTCCACACCAGTGACTGAGAGCTGGGGCATAGGCATCTCCTGGGACTGCCTCCACCCCAGCCCTCAGCCCCCTGCCCTGTTCCCTGGCCAGCAGTCCAGAGCCTGGGTCTCTCTCGTGTGATGGTGGGGCTGTGCTGCATGCATCTTGCCTTCTGGCAGCTGGCTGGTCTCTGTTTTTGTCTGCTATCTCCCTCATGGCTTCTGAGGGACTTCTCTTGGGCTCTGGGGCGGGCTGGCTGGCCAGGACTCAAGGGGACAGAGCCTCAGGGCAAGGTGGAGGGGGAAGGTGTCCTTACAGCCACATCTAGAACCTGTCCACCCAGTGGCCCTCTAGTGCCAAGCTGCACAGCTGGCATGGGGGCACAAAGAGTGGAAGCCACCCTCTCTTGGTTGCCCATGGGGCTGCTGCCTCTGACCACGAGGGGTGCTGAAACTCAACCTACCTTCCCTGCTAAGGCAGGCCAGACCCTCAGGGCTGCATATCCATTTTGTTCTTGCACAGTGGGGGCCCAGCCCCTGCCAGGAGCCAACTTAGGCAGGAGGGGTTCCCCCGACATCTTCTCAGCAGCTCCCAGGATGTGAGCTCAGGCTTGATTAAGGTTATGGAAGAGGTGATAGAGAACCAAGGGGAGGGAGGTGATGGAGGAGTTGGAGGTAATGGAAGAGATGATGAAGGCCACGATGGGGGAAGTATTGGAATGGAGATGGGAGAAGTGATAGAGGAGTTTGGGGTGATGGAAGAAATTATGGAAGAGATAAGGGAGGAGTGAGCAAGGAGTTACTAGAGAAGATGAGAGAGGCAGTGATGAGGGAGGTATTGAAGTTGATGAGAGAGGAGATGACAGGAAAGTAAGGATTTATTGGGGGAGGTGAGGGAGGAGGTGATGAGGGAGGTATTGGAGGAGGTGAAGGAGGAGGTGATAGGAAGAATTCGTATTCAGAGATAAATCTGGTCCCCAAGGCACCCACAGTCCCTCAGACAGCCACTCCCTCACTGCACTGTCCCAGGCTCCAGCATGTCAGTGACTGAAGTCACACATGTGGACACAGGCCAGGACTGTCACCTATACATGTAGAAGGTCACTTGCAGATGTGGCTCAGGGTCCACATTCACACAGGAGCTCAGCCTCACATGCTTTCACACAGACTTTCTCCTGGTGACCCCATGGCTGTGTTCTGCTGTGGTTATGTGCCCTGGGGACATTCATGGTGGTGACTAGTGAGAGCTTCCCACAAAGGGAGGGAGAGGCTGGCTTTGGTGAGTGGACCGGGAATTTTTCAGGAAAGACACCAGTAAATCGTAGCTTTCATTTCTAAGATAACATTGTGATGGGGTCAGGTGGGGGCGGCATCATCTCCCTGTCATGAACCGGGGTCTCAGAAAGGGACCTGCCCCAGCCTCACAGGCATAACACCCTCAGGGGAGCTCCCAGGCTCTTGCATTCGTCCAGTCTTGTGTGTGTGTGTGTGTGTGTGTGTGTGTGTGTGTGTGTGTGTGTGTGTGTGTGTGTATGAGAGAGAAATTGTACTGTGAGTGTACATGTGAGTATGTGTATGTGTCCCACTATGAGTGTGAGCTTGTGAGTTTGTAGTTGTGCATGTCCCAGCATGTATGCATGTGAGTGTGTGTGAATATGAGTAGCCTGGGTCCTTGATCTGAGAAAAGGCAGAGGAGACATTCCAGAGACTCCGGATGTTTGTCCTCAGGCTTCCTGGGCCCTCCTAAAGCAAATAGCTGTGAGTGCCAGGCTGCCTGCCAAGCAGGTGGGCGGGGTGCACTGTGTAGGGAGCCCACCTCACCTCCAGCACCCCTCACAGGGACCCTGAGCAGAGATGTGGTGACCGAGACCCATTGGCAACTCCCATGTGGAGTTGTTGACTTTGTCTTTTATTTTTCCTCAAATTTTTCTTCACTCTTTACATGTTCATGAGTGATTGGAATGTATTGATTTTAGGGCTACAATTTTTTAGACTTTTTTATTTTAAAATTCCTTTATTATCTTTATTTTTATTGGATAGAGACAGCCAGAAATTGAGAAGAATGGGGAGATAGTGAGGGAGAGAGACAGAGAGACACCTGCAGCCCTGCTTCACCACTCTGAAGCTTTCCTTCTGCAGGTGGGGACTGGGGGCTCGAAGACAGATCCTTGCACACTGTAACATGTGCGCTCAATCAGGTGCACCACCACCCGGTCCCCCCTTTTTTTGCCTCTAGGGTTATCACTGGGGCTCAGTGCCTACACTACAAACCCACTGCTCCTGTGGTCATTTTTTTAAATTGTTAATTTTTTTTTATAAGACAGAGAAATTGAGAGGGGAGGGGAAGATAGAGAGGGAGAGAGAAAGATAGACACTTGCAGACCTGCTTCACCACTTGTGAATGACCCCCCTGCAGGTGGGGAGCTGGGGGCTTGAACTGGGATCCCTGAACGGGTTCCTGTGCTTTGTACTACGTGCACTTAACCCAGTGCGCCACTGCCCGGCCGCCTGGGTTGTTGCCTTTGAGCAGTGCAGGCAGAGTAGGCAAGGCTGGCTGGCCTCTGCATATGGAAATGGTAAGGGCTGGGCACACCAGGCCCTGAGTGCAGGGGAGAGAACCAAGCAGGGGCAGGACATGAGAGGACCCGGTGGGCCTGGTGCCTGCAGTGTCTCCTGGACAGGCTGCTCCTGGCTCTGCCTTTAGTCCTGGGAGACAGTGGGGAGATAGCACCCAGCACCCAGGGGCCACCATGCCAGCCTTATGCAAGAAGAGCTACAACAGTGAGACCCACACATGAACACTGCAGGCAGGGGTGTGGACTACGGGGGAGGGCCCCCCCCCCTCTCCTGGAGAACCTAGTGGAGCAGGGCCTGCCTGAGCCGAAGCCACCCAGCAGATTCCTGGCCCAGCCCCCCAACAGAAGCGCTATTCTTAGGAGTGGTGAGCTTGTTCACATTCCTACAGGGCTGGGAAGGGGGGCAGGACCCCACAACTCTCCTCAACTCTGACTTTGTCTTCAGGGTCCTCTCCCCAGGGTCCCCTCCTGACCCTCGTCTGTCCAGCTGCCTCTGTATCAGTCCTTCTCTCTGTCCCAGTCTTTTTCTCATTCTACCCTCTTCCCCTTCCCCCCCCCCCCCGAGATTTGGGAAGCAGCTGGAATGGGCCAGGCCTGAAGATAGAGCCATATACAGTCATGGGACCTAGAGAGGGACTGTGGGAGTGATACAGACTAGTGGACGGACAAACAACAGACATGGAGAACCCAGGGAGGCTGGGAGACGGGGTGACAGAGCATATAAGACAGATTGGGGGAGGGGCCCCAAGGCAGGGATGGCTCCACCCCTAGAGCAGCTCCCAGGCCCACATGGATGAGCCAGGCTATGCTCATCAGCATTCATGCCCCTCGCTTGGGTGCTGGGCCTGGCACAGGGACAGGTCTGCAGGAGCACTACCCAACCCCAGAGGGGCTCAGCCCATCACCTGGCCCAGGCTGACTCTTAAAGCTGCCTCAGGAGAGAGGGAACCTTATAAGTCTGGAAGGTTCTGGACTGGGACATGGGACCCAGCAAGTCCTTCTTTGTTTCCCCTGGCTTTAATTTACGCACCGTCAGCTTGAGTACACTCTAGGCCTGTGGCCTACTGAGGAAGGCTGTCCTGGTCCCTTCCTGAGTTTGGCATAGTCCTCCTGCTCCAGCCCCCTGAGCCCACTCTCCTGTTTCCTATATCCTCCTTTCCTGGCCCCAGTCAATCAGAAGGGCCCCCCTGAGTCAGGCCCTAAGAGAATGGTGGTGGTGCAGGATGAGGCAATCAGGAAGCCTTTCTGGAGGAGATGTGCACCATGCAAGAGAAGGAGGCCCTGGAGGAGCCAGTGGGAGCAGGGGCAGGCTCGGCAGGGATCAGGGCCACGCCGGGACTGGGCTCAGGTGTATTCTACAGTGCACGTGTCTCCAGTGTGGCTCGGAGGCTGGAGACGCGGCCCTGTTGGAGTAACAACTGAAGCCGGAGTCTGCGAAGGGCCAGGAGGTAGAGGGGATGGGAGGAGAGGCCGGGGGTGGGGTGGAGGCAGGTCTTCCTTTAGGGCTGGCTCCTGAGCTCCATGGGGCCCCTGCCACTGACCCTGGTCCCCTGGCACCCTTCCATCCTACCCTGCTGTCTCCTCCCAGCACCCCATACCCTACTACACCCACCTCCTTTCTCTTCTCCCTGTTGAGTTGAAGGCTGGGCCCTCCCCTCAGAGCCTTACTTTCCTGGCCTCTCAAGTGAGGTGACAGTGCAGATACTTCCTCAGCCTTGTAGAACCAGATAGCACATGTGGGTCCCTGGCTCACATAGAGTGGTCGGCATCTCTAGGCAGGTGTTGGAACCACAGATTCCTGGGCAGGGCCAGTTCCCCTGTACCATAGCTCTAGGGGTGAGGTCTGGACATGTCTAGCTTTCCCTCTCGGAAGCCTCCTTCCCACCCCACCCCCGGCTCCCCAGCCTAGTGGGCATTAAAGCTAGTCCCCCTTGGCCAACAATCCCCCATTCCTGGAGCTAGGCCTCCCAGTGGCTGTGAAGTCTCCCTTCCCTGCTCTGGGTCCAGCTCAGCCCCTGGTGTCCAGACTTAGCATTCCTGAGCAGCTCTTCCCGGGTGGGTATTTCAGGCACCAGTGTCTGCCAGGCGGCTCTGGGCAGGTGGCAGGCGTGGGTGGGGAGGGAGGGACCGCCCCGGTTTCCAGCTTCACTCCTCATTCTGCTGTAAGGCTGTAAGCACAGAGGAAGCCTGGTGGGCTGGACGAAGGCAGGGGCTGTGCACGCAGCCAAAGGGGGCTTCTGTGGTTCCAGCTCCCGGGAGGGCTCCTCTGGGCCAGCTCTGCCAGCCACCCTGCTGGAGAGGCTGTGCCTGGGCACCAGCACACTGGGCTGCCAGACATGGCTCCGGGGCCCTTCAAGCATGTGCCCATCACACTTCCTGCCCTGATTTCCCCCATCAATCTACCTTCCTGGGCTCCTCCATTCTATGTGTGCCCGTTTTGAGTCTCCCTGAGTTCTCTGGTTTGGAGAGGTGTGGGGGAGGCTTGAGAGTGGGCAGGAGAGGCAGATGGGGGAGAAGCCATGGAGGCTCTTGGCAGCACAAGTGCAGCCTAGGACCAGGGTGGCTGTCAGGGGAGGCAGGTAGGGGGAGGAGGAGAAAGGGACGAGCAGAGGAGGAGAGGGGCTGTGAGGGGGTACAGGGTCCTGAAGTTCCCCCTTTTAGAGAAGGGGGCTTCAGGGTCCATAGATGAGCTCAGTGCCCTCTCTGCCCATACTGGAGGCCCAGTTCAGGTGGAGCTGCTGACTCAGCATGCACGGCCAGGCCCAGAGACTTAGTGCACATCGTGGGAGGTGGTTGCCCGTGGAATCTGAAGCTGTTGCTTTCTTCTGGGGAAACTGAGGCTCACTTCCTGGAGGACAAGGGAGCGTTGAGTCTGGGTTCCAGGTGTGGGAGAGCACAATAGGACACCTCTACAGAGGGGGCTGGGGAGCATCCTGGGACAGCAGCCCTGCCTGAGCCTCTGGAAGAGCCCCAACCCCCAGTGGGAGGCACCAGCAGGAGTGACCAGGGTCCTGGCACTGAGGGATTAGAGCTGATTTAGTCCTGACCTATTTCCCTGCCCAGATGAGTACAGCCATGCTGGATGCCAGACTCTGAACTGGCTCCTCTTCTTTGAACCTGGTGTGAAAGACCAGTGTCCGTGGGGTGGCGCTGTCTGTGGTGCTGACCAGACACGGAGCTGTAGGTTCGGAGCTAGGGAGAGGAAGAGGGCTCCATCCATCTGTATTCATCCTTCTTCTGATTTGTCCCTCTAGTTCCCTCCGTGGTGTGCAAAAGAGACTCATAGCTGTGTAGTGTTCCACTGTGTGTGTATACCACAACTCCCTTAGCCACTCATCTCTTGTTGGACACTTGAGTTGACTCCAAATGTCGACTGCTATAACATTTTCCCATTCAGCTGTTTATTCACTCATTTCTCCCTCCACCTCTTCACACCGTCATCCATCCATTCACACAGATCTATCCTCTCTGTGTTAAACCACAAAAGCATAGAACTTTAGGCTGCAGAGTTAAAAGGACCCTTTTTTTTTATTAGAGGAACGTGGGGCTCAGAAGAAGGCCTGCTTAGGGCCATGGAGAGCTTCTGTATTCAGTCTGGAAAAGGGCTGGAAGTCGCAGCTCTTTTCTACCCACTACAGACTTCCCTAAGGTCTGGGAAACTGTCTGGCTGTGATGCTGATATTTATACGGGTGTTTGTTCCCAAAAACTTTGAAGGCAGGAAATGTGACCTCCTTTGCCTTGCTTGGAGCCTGGGGAGTGTGTGTGTGTGTGTGTGTGTGTGTGTGTGTGTGTGTACGCGCAATTGTACAGTTGCATTTTGATCTGTGTGTGCCTGTTGGGGGGTGTTCACATGTGTTGGGAGGAAGCATGCACCCAGCAGTGTGACAAGTGTGACACAGAAAATGCCCTCTCAGTGCTCTTCCTTGCCTCCTTTTTATTTATTTATTTTCTTTGTTGGGGAATTAATGTTTTACATCCAACAGTAAATACAATAGTTTGCACATGCATAACATTTCCCAGTTTTCCATATAACAGTACAACCCCCACTAGGTCCTCTATCATCCTTCTTTGATCTGTATTCTCCCCACCCACCCACCCCAGAGTCTTTATACTTTGGTGCAATATGCCAACCTCAGTTCAGGTTCTACTTGTGTTTTCTTTTCTGATCTTGTTTTTCAACTTTGGCCTGAGAGTGAGATCATCCCATATTCATCCTTCTGTTTCTGACTTATTTCACTAAACATGAATTTTTAAAGGTCCATCCAAGATCGGCTGAAAACGCTGAAGTCACCATTTTTTATAGCTGAGTAGTATTCCATTGTATATACAATGGAATATATATACCACAACTTGCTCAGCCACTCATCTGTTGTTGGACACCTGGATTGCTTCTAGGTTTTGGCTATTACAAATTGTGCTGCCAAGAACATATGTGTACACAGATCTTTTTGGGTGGGTGTGTTGGGTTCCTTAGGATCTATCCCCAGGAGAGGAATTGCAGGGTCATAGGGTAGGTCCATTTCTAGCCTTCTGAGAGTTCTCCAGACTGCTCTCCACAGAGGTTGGACCAATTTACATTCCCACCAGCAGTGTAGGAGGGTTCCTTTGACCCCACACCCTCTCCGGCATTTGCTGCTGTTACCTCTTCTGATGTATGACATTCTCACAGGAGTGAAGTGGTATCTCACTGTTGTCTTGATCTGCATTCCTCTGACAATCAGAGACTTGGAGCATTTTTTCATGTGTTTCTCAGCCTTTTGGATCTCTTCTGTGATATGAATATTCTGTCCATGTCCTCCCTCCATTTTTGGAAGGGGTTATTTGTTGTCTTGTTGTTGATATTTTCAAGTTCTTTATATATTCTGGTTATTAGCCTCTTGTCTGATATATGGCATGTAAAGATCTTCCATTCTGTGAGGGGTCTCTTGCTTTGGGTAGTAGTTTCTTTAGCTGTGCAGAAATTTTTTAAATTTGATGTAGTCCCATAGGTTTATGCTTGCCTTAGTCTTCTTTGTAATTGGATCAGTTTCATTGAAGATGTCTTTAAAATTGATGCAGAAAAGTGTTTTGCCAATATTTTCCTCTAAGTATCTGATAGTTTGTGGTCTAACACCCAAGTCCTTGATCCACTTGGAATTTACTTTTGTATTTGGTGAAATATAGTGGTTCAGTTTCATTCTTCTGCATGTTTCAACCCATTGTTTCCAACACCATTTGTTGAAGAGACTCTGCTTTCCCCATTGAATAGTCTGGGCACCTTTGTCAAAGATTACGTGTCCATAGGTGTGGGGGTTCTTGCCTCCTTTTTCTTTCTAACTCCAGTATCACTTTATTGAAGGACTGTTGATTTATAGGTTGTTATGTCAGGAGGGCGCATTTCCATATTCTCCCAAGGTAGGTGTCAGTACACCTAGCCCGTCATCCTGTTCCACCACATGGACTCATGTCCGCAGACTCCTCTGAGTGGTCTTCAAAGCTGCTGTGGCAGACTATATGTGGCCCATCGAGGACTCACTCCGTATCATTCTTTGCTTTGTTTCTCAGAGCCCATCTGTGAGGGCGATCATCCAGCACTCATCCTTCCGGCTTAGCTCGCTCAGCATGATCCCCTCTAGAGCCATCCATGTCGTTGCAAATGAGAGTGCATCAGTGTTTCTCACAGTTGTGTAGTATTCCATTGTGTGTCTGTACCACAGCTTCCTTAGCCACTCGTCTGTTGTTGGCCACTTGGCTCATTTCCAAGTGTCTATTACCAATGGCGCCGCCATGCACAGATCTTTTCTGATGAGTGTTCTGTGTTCTTTGGATTGATGTCTAGGAGAGGAATGGCTGCTCTCTTCCATGTACCATTCCTGAGGCTCCAGCCTTTGACTAAGCCACAGCCCCCCTGTCTGTCCATTTGTAGCTGCACCTGGTGACTCTTCTCCCTGAGCTGCCACCTCTGGGGTGTGGAAATGGGAGCAGAGTCAGCCAATGCAATGAATCTGCCTAGAGATCTGGGGAGACTCAGGGAAGAGGTGGGCTGTAGCGGGGCTGGGGGCCCTCTGGGAGCAGGGTGTGGTAAAGCCACTCCAGCCCTTCTGAGCTGCAGCTCCTGCACCCCCAGCCCCAACCTTGGGGAAGAATGAAGGAAGCCACAGAGAATCCTGGGCTGCTTTGCTCATGTCTCTGGTTAAGGAGATGAAGTCCCATTCCTGATCCTACTGTCCTCACAGCTCCATTGCTAGTTCCCCCTTACCACCATTAGCCTGCCTTTTGCCTGAAATCAGAGAAAACTGGCCAATCAGAGCAAAGAGCAGACAGACACCACCAATTTTTGTAAAGGACAGGCCAGAGCTCTCCCAATCCCAGGAAAGGACAGGTAATGTAGTTGGAACAAGGACAGGCTCCCTTCTCTTGCTCCCCCTCCCCAGGGGCAGGGGTCTGATTCAGAGCAGGAGCTGGACAGGGGCCGAAGAGCCTGAGACTGGGGGTATGAGCTTGGTTCTGCACTGTCCCCAGCTGGAATACAACTTCTTTTTTTTTTATTTTTTAAATTTATTTTATTTTTGAGAGAGATTCAGAGAGAGACACACACACAGAGAAACACCAGAGCACTGCTCAGCTCTGGCTTATGGTGGTGCGGGGGATTGAACCTGGGATTTAGGAGCCTCAGGCATGAGAACCTGTTTGCACCCCCCCCCACTGCCATAGCACACACCTCCATGGGGGCGGAGCTCCTTGGGGCTTGGCTTGTCCCCCTGACCCCCACCCTGGGCCTATTCTTAGGCAGGAGAACCCTTAGGCCAGCACTGGCTCTGGGCCTGCCCTGGAAGTCCCAGTGTGAGAGGCCATGCAGACCCTGGGGATTACTGGGGGCTCCAGCTCCCCCTCTGGAACATGCAGAGCTCCAGAAAGGCCTGGGCGGTGTGTGCAGAGGCCTCTGGGCAGCTGCCACTCATGCCCTGGAAGTGGCTGCAATCTGCACCTGTGTGTGTCTCAGTGGTGTCTGAAGGCAGGGGGTTTTCTGTGAGGGAGGGAGTCCATGGCTGGGCATGAACTTTGCTGAGGGGGATGGTCCTGAGGATGAGAACACAGTCCTCTGGTTTGGGACTACAGTGCTTGGAGACAGCCGCTTCATCAGGGGGCTGGGGGCTGTGGAAGCTTTGTCAAGGAAACCTCTGCTGCCCCACTCGCAGACACAGGGCTGGGTGGGCTTGGGGTCAGGAAGGAAGCTAAAGCTAAGAAGATGCAGGATGACATCTGCAGTGAAAGCCTGAGTTAGACCCCAGCACCACAGTCCCTCTGAACAAGCCCCTTCTGCACACTTGGGGCTGGGGAGCTCGCTCCAACACTCCTCATGACTCTACCTGGCAGAACAGAAGGGCCTTTACTTCGCTGAGCCAAGCACAGCCTGGGGGTGGGGGGAAGTCCTAAGGCACTTCCAGCCATCCCTGAGGCTGCAGAATTCAGTCTCCTGCCCAGGAGGGCCTGTGAGGGAGAGGGTCAGAGACAAAGCCACTGGGGCTGCATTGATTCAGGTGGGCTGGCAGGGTCTCCAGTCTGAGTCATGGCAGGTCCCTCCTCACCCTGTGCTTCATCCCTTCCTGGATGCCATGCTCTCGGCAGCTTGTGGAAGTGGGACACTCACTTGTTGATTAGCTGCACTTACACTAAGGGCTCGTGTTGAGCCTGCGGTTCACTAAGACCCTCATATCAGTCTTGTCTCTTTCATCCTCCCCTTTATCATTTGGCTCCAGGAGCACAGATGCAGCGATCCACAGGGAGGACATCAGAAAGGACTCGACCGTGTGACTGGGATGAGTCACGCAGCTGCCTTGGCCCTGGCTCCCCTGTTCCGTTACCTTTCTCTTTGATTCCCGCAGCTCTGGCTAAGTTAACCTTGCTAGAGGCAGGGCCTCTGTCCTCTGTGTTCCGGCTCTCCAAGGACAGGAGCTGGGCGGCAGTCAAGGCTGCCAGGCCCAGCCCCACCAAGTCCCACCATGTGGGTTCAGGTGCCCTGAGGCTCCACTGCTCCGGGTCAACTCAGCACCGGGATGGGAAATGAGACTGGCCAGACCTTAGCCTCCACGGAGAGTGCAGGGTCCAGAGCCAGAGATGTCCAGCAGAGTCCCCTCTGCTCTGTGCCTGGGACCTGGCATTCCTTTCTGCTTCCAGCAGTTCGGCTCCCCCACCTGTGAGACTAACAGCAGTGCTGTGACCAGGGCCTGTGGGGCTAATGAATCCTTTGGAACTCCTGCTGGGGATAGGGGTCACCCTTTCTTTCACTTTCTTTGTCTTTTTTTTTTTTTTTAACCAGAGCACTGCTCAGCTCTGGCTTATGGTGGTGCAAGGGATTGAACCTGGGACTCCAAAGCCTCAGACAGGAGAATCTCTTTGCATAACCATTATGCTATCTATCCCCGCCCCTTGTTTCACTTTCTTTAATGTACTTAACTCTCTTCTCTTCTCTCCCTTTTATTTATTTGATTTTTTTACAAGATAGGTTCTTAATTTTATTTATTTTTAATTATTACAGAATCAGAGTGAAATGAGGAGAGAGAGGAGAAGAAAGCAAGGCACTTGCAGCCTGTCCCCAAGGCTTGTGGTGCTCCCTCCGACCCCTGCAGGTGGGAACTAGGGACTTGAACCCAGTTCTTCTCACATGGAACTTGTGTGCTATACTGGTTGCACCACTTGTTTTAATTTTTTAATCAGTTATGATGCCAAGGATTGAACCTGGGGCCTTGGAGTCTCAGGTGTGAAAGTCTTGCATCAACACTATGCTATTTCCCTCCACCCCATGAGATTCCCTCTTACTGTCCTTCACTAAAGGACAAGGGAGAGGCAGGGCAGTGGCACACCTAGTTAAGCACGGACATTACAATGTGCAAGGGCTGGGATTCAAACCCCTAGTCCCCACCTGCAGGAGGGAAGCCTCATGAGCAGTGAAGCAGTGCTGCAGGTGTCTCTCTTTCTTTGTCCCTCTCTATCTCTCCCTCCACTCTCATTTTCTCTGTGTCTTTTTCATATATATATATATATATGTATATGTATATATGTATATATATATATATATGCATGTGTTTTAGAGTTTGTTTATATTTATTTATTTATTTCCTTTTTGTTGTCCTTGTTTTTATTGTTGTTGTAGTTATTATTGTTGCTGTTATTGATGTTGTCATTGTTGGATAGGACAGAAAGAAATGGAGAGAGGAGGGGAAGACAGAGAGGGGGAGAGAAAGATAGACACCTGCAGACCTGCTTCTCTGCCTGTAAAGCGACTCCCCTGCAGGTGGGGAGACAGGGGCTCGAACTGGGATCCTTACGCTGGTCCTTGCGCTTCGTGCCACCTGCGCTTAGTCCACTGCACTACCACCCAACTCCTATATATATGTTTTTTAACTGATAAAATAAATAACGGACAAGAGACCTGGGGTCTAGTTTGTGTGAGACCTCGACCTTTCTCTGAGCCTTAGTTTCCCCAACTGTCAGAGGGGACTCGAACACTCCAAGGCCTGAAGACAAGTTGCATTCTGGGGTCCTGGGTCCTAGGGTCCTTGGGTGTGGCACCTGAGCTCCAGACTCTATGTGTTGGGGTACAGCGCTGTGGATCAGACTGCCCAACCCTGCTGCCATCGTCACATCCTCTCCTCTCTTTCAGGATGCCCTGCTGAGCCTGGGCGCTGCCATCGATGCTTCAGGCCTGCAGCAAGCCATCAAGGAGGCCCTCTCAGCTGTGCTCCCCAAAGTGGTAGGTGCCTTGCCCCACATCCCCTCTCACCAGCCCCCCCAAACTTTTGTCCCTGTCAGTGCTGTCCCTCACACGGGGACCCTGCCCAGGGGAGTCTCTTGGAGGAAGTAAAGAGTGTGAGTGCATCTTCTGAGAGGGCTTCCAGGAAGAGGAGGACTTCAGCTGAGCCCCCAAAGAACTAGCCTAGAAACCCCAGGATGTGTGAGTCAGGAGGGGCCTCAAACCTTACAGGATGACCAGGTCTCACAGGCAGACAGAGGGCTCTCCCAGCATGGCAGCCAGGGGCTTCAGGGTGGGGGTGGGGTACAGGAGAAGCTCCCTGGTGCCAGCATTTGGGGTATGGGGAGGGGCCTGGGGCTGGGTGGCAGGACAAGGGCCGGGGGTGGGGGGACCAGGACCCTGAGCCCAGATGGGGAGGGCATTCCCTGCTTTGCCTGCCCAGGCCACTTCCCACCCTGACTCTAGTGACTCAGGCTTTAGCCAAAGGGCTGGAGACACTGTCCTGGAGTGACCTGGGAGGTGGCACAGTGTGTAAAGCACTGGACTCTCAAGCATGAGGTCCCAAGTTCAGTCCCCAGCAGCACATGGACCAGAGTGATGTCTGGTTCTTTCTCTCTCCTCACCTATCATTCTTAATGAATAAATGAAATCTTGAGGCGGGGGGAGAGGTGAGGGAGAGAGAGGCTGTTCTAGACAGGGGTCTGACCAGCCTAAGGGGAGGCAGCTCAGTTGGTAGAGCACAGGACTTGCAGGACTGGGTTCCAGGTTTGGGACTCAGCACCTTATGTCAGAGAGGTACTCTGGTCTCTCTGTCTCGTCTGACATATATATCTTTAAAGACTTTTTAAATGTTTTGCTTCTACCAAGGTTATTGCTGGGGCTTGGTGTCTGCACAATGAATCCATTGCTCCCAGTGGTCTTTGCTTTTCATTTATTTATTTATTTATTTATTTATTTATTCATTTATTTTTTATCGGATAGAGAGAAACTGAGAGGGGAAGATAGACAGACAGACAGACAGACACACACACACACACACACACACACACGTGTAGTACTGCTTCACTGCTTGTGAAGCTTCCCCCTGCAGGAGGGGACCAGGGGCTTGAACTTGTTACTTTGCACTTGGTAACACACATGCTCAGCTGAGTGCACCACTGCTGGGCCTCAGAGATGTATTTGTTTTTCTGAGAGAGAGAAAAGAAGGGAGCAGAGCAGCGGGCTAAGGGCAGGTGGCACAAAGCACAAGGACTGGCATAAGGATCCTGGTTCCAACCCCGGATCCCCACCTGCAGGGGACTCGCTTCACAGGCGGTGAAGCAGGTCTGCAGGTGTCTGTCTTTCTCTCCTCCTCTCTGTCTTCCCCTCCTCTCTCCTTTTCTCTCTGTCCTATCCAACAACGACAACAACAATAATAACTACAACAATAAAACAACAAGGGCAACAAAAGGGAATAAATAAATATAAAAAAAAAGACTTCCGTTCTTTAAAAAAAAAAAAAAAGAAAGAAGGGAGCAGAGCCCCATTCAGCCTGGATCAGCCTTGGGCTCTGGGGTATCCAGTCCTGCACTGTCCTGCTGAGCTGTCTTCCTGGCCCTTGAATATACAAATAATTTTTTAAATTTTGGTTGGGGGGGTAATGGTTTACAGCACAGCCTTTAACACATAGGCACAAGCTGCTTATCTCCCTTTGCTGTCTAAGGAGACACATCAAGACACCAATGTCCCTTTATCTTGTCCCTTTCCCTCCTTCCCCAGAGTCCTTTGCTTTGGTGCAATACAATCAATCTCTCTCTCTCTCTCCCTCTCTTTCTCTCTCTCCCTCTCTTTCTCTCTCTCCCCCCCCCTCTTTCTCTCTTTAATGACAAGCTGAAATTAATGTTAAATAAAAGATGCCTGGATGCCTGGAACTGAGTGCCACACGCTGGCACATCTCACACACCACACACCAGCCAGTGGCACATTCTGCCCCACGATGTGCCCGCCTCCCAAGAGCCCACTGTATCTGAATCCACTTGACGGATGAACCACCGAAGGTCCAGAGAGGGAGGGAGGGTACTTCTGCCCAAGGTCACACAGCGTGCGGGGTTGGGGGAGGGGAGCAATGGGGCTGGGTGCCTCTGCACCCCGTTTCCTCTCCTTAGCTCTGCCTGCTTGAAACCTCCTCAAAGTTCAGCGCCCAGGAGGAGGGCTAATGAGTGAGCTTTATTGAGCGTGAAATTGGTAGGAAGTGGGTGGTGTGTTGGCACCCAAAAATAAACCCTCCAGGATCAGGATGGGACCCAGGCAACATCTGGCCTGGGGCAGAGGCACATCTGGAAAGGGGACAGGGAGGCTTGTGTGACGCTGCCCCCACCCCTTGGAGACTGCCCCGGGAGGTGGGCAAAGTCTTGCTGGGCAGTATGCCAGCCTGAAGGCCTGTGTCGGCTTCACCGTGTCCCCAGAGTGGGGGGCTAGTTCCACAGCTGGGGTCCAGGGGGGCTGTATTCCTGGGGTGGGGGGGGCAGAAGTCTTTGGCCCACCCCGGAAACCTGCATGAGCTAGGGCAGCCCTGACTTTGGGGATCCCTGACACAATTGCAAGCATGCTCAGCAACCACATTCCCCCCAAGAAGGGTGGGGAGCAGGGCATCTCCTCTGTCCCCAGGGAGAAGCAGGGAGGTGGGGGGAGGGGGTCTTCTCTGGAATGATGGGGAGCTGGGGGAGAACCGCTAGCACCTGGCTCCCTCATCAGCACCCATTGTGGCAGGCGCCCCCCCCAAATGCAGATGGTGCTGCCTGGTCTGAAGCGGCTCCCTCCTCCCCTCCGACAGGCTTGGCTAATTTTAACCCGAGGGCTGAGAGCCAGGGGGTGGGAGGCAGAAGGACATCCGTCCGGAAGTGGGGCTCTGTCCTGCCTCCCTGCCCGTATTCTCTGCCAGGACCTGAAAATAAGACCCTGGGTACTGGGTGGCAGGGAAGTGGGGGGGGGGCTCTTAGTCCTATCTGGTCAAATCACTCAGGTCAAATCACTAAGTTGCCCAAAGGGGTGGCGGGAGGTGTGGGGGAGGCTGGGTATAGGCAAGGAGCCAGTGGGCTTCTTCCCACTGATTTGTTTACCCCCGAACCCTGTCTCAGCATCACTTGGTAGAGGGGCTCCAGGCCTTGCCTGTGTCAGCCCCTCACTGCCTTCAGGGCCTCTGGTTCCCAGACTGGAAATGGGGCTGGGGTATTCCTTGGGGTTGGGAGAGGCTGGCGCTTAGTGGAGGAGGCATCAACCCCAGCAGATCAACAGCCACTGCTTCTGCTAGGGATTCTGCACTTTCTGGACCTTCAGTCCCAGCTTCTCTGTCACCTCCTCCAGAAGCCCTCCCTGATGCCCTCAGCAGAGGAGAGTCCTCCACCCTCCTGCTGAGAAGGCATCGTCCTGCGGGCTCCTTAGCTGGGCATATGGGTGAGCCCCTCAGAGACCCAGGCTCCCCTCAGTCACACAGGGTGAATGGGTCAGCTTCCAGTCCTGGGTGGCTCTTTGTGCGGTTGTGGCCTGGGGCAGAGGCTGCACAGACCCTGGAGAGCCAGGGCTGCTAGTGGAGCCTGGAAAGCTTCACACAGGGTTTTCATCTCATTCTGGGGAGGCATCATTCCAAAAATACAAACCCACTAGTCTCCCAGCTGCTGTCCTGGTCTTCCTCCAGCTCACAGGCCCCTGCTGCTCAGCCCCTGCAGATCCCACGCCTACATCCTGAGCCCCTGCCTCCTCTGTCAGGGCCCTAAAGTGTCCTGTGCATATACCTGCCACTCTGCCCAGAAGTCTTTCTTCTGTACCCTGTCTGATCTCTGGATGTGTCTTTCTCCCCATCCAGCTACAATTTTAAGATCACTTCCTCCAGGAAGCCCTCCAGGCTTGAGTGTGGTTTCTTGTTGAGCTGTCCCTGCCCATCCTGCCCACCGCCCCCCTCACATTAGGAAGGAAACCTGGAGGGGGAGGGGGCAGAGGGGAGATTGAGCTCCTCCTTCACTACAGAACAGAGTGGATGCTTAGTTTTGATTATTTGTCTGTATTTCCCAAACCTCTCCATCACTTTGGATTTGGGTGTGGGGTAAGGACAGCTGATGCGAATATGGAACACTGCCTGCCCAGAGCCCTTTCCAAGGGCTTCAGTGAGGTGCCATCAGACTCATGGGGGGGGGGGTAAAGACAGAGAGAGGCCCAAGCCTCCTTCTGGGGGCCTGTCACCTGGTCTCCTTGTCCACACAGGGGCTTGGCCGGGCCAGGCAGCTGGGCCTGCCCCACCCCACCCCACCCCACCCCACCCACTCCCTGAGGCGCTCACAGAACCTTGTGTCCTAGGAGACTGTCTACACCTACCTGCTGGATGGAGCAGCCCGGCTGGTGTGTGAGGACCCCCCGCATGAGCTTCCCCAGGAGGGGAAAGTCTGGTGAGCTCCCCTCTGCGCATCCCCTGCCAAGGCCACTGGGCTGCCCTCCCCACCAACCAGGACCTTGGTCTCCCTGCCCCGTGGGGAGTGATCCCAACACAGAGAGGGGAAACTGCTGGTGTGTGAGGTGGCGTGGGGGGGGTGTATGGTCACCTCTTCTCCTCAAGGGCTTTTCTTTGTTGTTGCCGCATTTCCAGTGTGAGGGATCAGGGATCAGCATGGAAGGTTCTGGGGATCAGACTTTTGGGTCTCAGCTACTGGCCATGCCCAGGGGAGGGTCTGCTCAGATGCAGCCAACTGCTGTGGGCCCAGTGCCAGCTGCCTGGGCTCTAGTCCCAGCTCGTTGGTGAAGCCCTGGGCTGCACTTCCACCTCTCCACACTCCCCCTTGCCACCATTTTTCATCTGTGAAAAGGAGTCAGTGGTGGTGCTTATCTCACTGAGGCCGAATTACAAGCCTCTCACATGTGAGGCGTTGAGACCTGCCTCCACTGGGGCTGGAGGGCTGGCTTTCTGTTCCTGGTGAGAGAACGTAGGCATCGCTGATGCTGCAGGAAGCTGGGCTCAGTGTCCACAGCTCCCTGACACCTCCTGAGTCCAGACTTGCAAGCTGATGTGAGCCTGGCACCACAGAGCCAACTGGGCACCACCTTCTGCCGCCTGGCCAGTTAGGGCACAGTGAAAGGAGTGGGGCTGGTCTAAGGACGGGTCAGCTCTGGGGCATGGCCACTTCAGCCCAAGCTCCTGTGTGGGGAACCAAGGTCAGGAGCAGAGGCTGAGTGGTCACCACTGGGGCTAGGACTGGGGGCCTGCCCAGCAGACCATGTGGTCCGTGCTCAGGGGTCCGAGAGGTGTTTCTTTTTAGTAGCAACTGAGGCTGTGAGACACACACACACACACACACACACACACACACAGGCGGCCTTGGGGAGAAGTCTGCTGGATGCTGAGAAACTGACTGGAATAGGGAACCCCAGGTGCCTGAATGCTGTCTGGCCTCTCCCCTAGCTTTTCCCAGTGCCCTCCAGTACCCCAGAGTCATCCCCTCTGGCCTCCTGTTCTGTTCCTCCACTTATGGCTCCTTGGGGCTGGGTGCTAACAGGGGTTGTCCCCAGCATCTCAGGATCATGGCTCCACGCCAGAACCAGCCTGCCAGACCCTCCTCTGGCCTCCACTACCCCATCTGGAAGAGGGCAGGAGAGAAGGAGAAAGCTAGCAGTCTTCAGAATCTTTTGTTTATTTATTTATCTATTTATTTTTGCCACCAGGGTTATCACTGGTGCTCAGTGCTTACACAATAAATCCCCCATTGCCAGTGGCCATTTTTTTCCATCTTATCCCCTTTCTTATTTTATGGGACAAAGAGAAATCAAGAGGAGACAGGGAGGAAGAGAGAGAGACACCTGCAGCACTGCGGCACTACTCATGCAGCTTCACCCCTGCAGGTGGGGACTGGAGGTTTGAACCCTGGTTAACCAGATGTGCCACTCCTCAGCCTCGATCTTCAGAATCTTAAGAGGGGGATCCTGTGCTGGCCCTTTTCCCCTGAGTCAGGGGCCCCTCCCTAATGCTCTATTTTTTTCTTACTCTGCACTCATACCATCCAGTGCTTCCTCTATCGGAAAGCGATCAGGATGCTGGGCTCCCAGACAACTAAGCCAATGCTCCCCTGGCCTCCAGGGGTGTCCTGGCCTCTGATCCTCTGCTCTGTAGCCCTTCCAGTAACGCTCCGCCACCCCACCCCACTCCCCACCCCTTCAGACTCAGTGAGGCCTTTGGAAAAGACACCCGGAAAAGCAGTGAAAGTGACTGCTCCAGGGTCTGAGGACAGCCTACCTGGTGAAGAGCACACTTCACCATGTGCAGGGACCTGGGCCTTGAACTCCCGGCCACCACATGGGAGCACCTGCACAGGAGAGGCTTCATGAGAGGTAGAGCATGGCGCAGTGCTGCGGCAAGAAGGTATAGCTCTCGGGTGGAGGCTGCTGCCACTCCAGTCGCCCGCCTGCCTTCCCCCACTTACTGCGCCATGTCCCTTCCCTGCCCCACATGTCTCTGTCTCCAACCTGCTCTTCCACCTGTAAGGGGAGGTGACAGAAGGGCCTGGATGGTGGCCAGGTGAGCCAACAAGTGCCAAGCTGTGCCCAGCACACAGTAGGAGTGCAGTCAGTGGTGGCTGGTTGTTCTCTGGCCTCATGGTCCAACATGATGTACAGAGTGTCCTGGAGAAGTAAATTCCCTTGCTCTCTGCCTGGGGCTGTGTTCTTCCAGTGCTGGTCTCCACTCTGCCCCAGGCCTGGGAGAGGTGGGGCTGGGGGAGGGGAGGGGGAGGGAAGGGGGGGGATGCTGCTCCAGGAAGCCCAGCGGCTAGCAAACAGCAGCAGGTGTCCAGTGAGTGGGCCATAAAGACAGATAAGACCAAGGGGCAGGGGGAGGATGGGCTGGGGGTGGAGGCAGAGTGAAGGGCCTTAGGGAGATCAAGGAGACCCTGCCAGGCTTCCCCCCCCCCCAGCCGCCTCTGCCCCACCCCCTGGACTTGGCCTGCTCTCTCTGACACTCCCTAGGCCGCCGCACCCCCAGCTGCTCCTTAGCCTCCTGCCTGAGGGAAGACCCAGACCCAGGCTAGAGAGTGAGGACTCTGGCCTCCTCCCTGGTGGGAGTGTGGTAGGTCTGTCTGGAGGAGCAGCCTGGGCAGGGCTTCGGGAAGTCCAGGATAGTAAGTTGAGCACAGCAGCCCAAGAACTGGGCAGGAATGAAGCCTGGAAGGCTGCCTGGGCTTGGGGTCTCCTGGTGGGTGGGGGTGGGCTTGGCCATCCTTTCATTGGTGCCCCTCCCCATCTCCAAACCTATTCAGTCTTCTTGCTGCGTCTCCTGCAGTCTTAAAGCCTCTGATTACCCACTGCTGAGTGAGCAGAATCTGGGGCCTTCCAGCTGCAAGAGGGCCACCCACCCACTCACCCACTCCCACCCCACCGCAGCCAGAGCAGGCTCCTCCCCCCCTGCCACATGGGAAGAGTACCCTCCTTCCTCAGAACCCACCGCAACCCCAAGGAGTCCTGTGACCCCCTGACATGCTCAGGGATGGGGCATGGGGAAGAGTCCAGGACCTGGCCCGGATCTTAATTTGTCCCCCAAGAGAGTGAGACTGCAGTGCTGAGAGTGGGGTGCTCAGAGAAGTGGGGGGGGACTTCTGCTGACAGAGTGCCTTTCCCTCTACTCAATCCACTAAGTAAACAGTTGCCAAAGGGACGGAAGCTCCATAAAGCCCACGCCCGTCCGTCCCCTTTGTGCCCATCTGTCTTTGTGCTGGGACACAGTGACCCCCGGCACCTGCTGAGTCATTAGCCTCCCCGTGGACAGCTGGCCCTGGGCATGGAGTTTCCCACCAGCCAGCTCAGCCTGGCAGGGGCAGGCAGGAGGCGAGAGGAGGAGGCAGTGGCAGTGCTAGAAGCATAGTCTAGAGTGTCTTAGTAGCTTGGGGACAGCGGTTCTGGTAAGGCTGAATCCCAAGGGGGTGAAGTGAGTCTGGCTTCTTGTCACATCCCTCCCAGGGCTGTAGGGTGGGGCAGGATGCAGAGCAGGGGTCTATCCCTCCCCCCCCCCAGGACTCCTGAGGATGAGGAGCCTCCTGGTGCTTGGCGGGAGCTCTGGACCCAGACAAGGGGACCCACCCAGCCCTGCCTCTCCCCCGCTGTCTGGGACCACTGGGTCTCTCTGGGATCCTCACTTTGGTCCCCTGGTCTCCAATGGGGCCACTGTTACCCATCAGCCAGCACCAACAGCCTGGATCCCATCTGACCTCTGGTTTTTCTGCTCAAATTCCTCCTGGGTGCCTCCAGGGTCCTGGCCTCTCCAGCCTGTCTCCCAGCCCCGAGTAGGTGCTCCTCCTAGAAGGCACACATCTTTCTCTCCTCTGAGCTTCATACATGCAGTTCCCTCTGCCAACACTTCCCTTCCTGTCTGCCCCCTTAGCCTCTGCATGTCCCTCACAAATCTCCTCCTCCAGGAAGCCTTCCGTGACCCCCGAATCCATTTGCTCCTGCAGGCACCGGGACTGCCCTTCCTCACTTTGTCCCAGTCCTCACCCTTGCACCCAAGTGTGCCTGGCTGTCCCCTCACAACACGGGACTCCTGTTTCCTGGTCTCATCACAGCCCTCGGTGTGGAAGTGGCCCCAGTGGGGAGGACCTGCAATAGCAGAGCTATGGAGGCAGGAGGCAGGCTCGGGCAAGAGGTGACATAGCTGAGCTGGCCAGGAAAGGGGCTACTGAGAGGTGATTCACCCACTGGAAGGGAGATGACCCAGAGGGAGGAGCTAGGACAATTTGTGGATGAGCCACAAGGGACCTGTGGCTGGCACGGCCACTTGCGGGTTGTGGAGGGCAAGTGACACCTTTGGACACCCTGGAGACATCCAGGGCTGGTCTCCAGGAATCTTCTAGGGTCTGAAGCTCATGAGAGGGGCAGGAGGGCATGGTGCCAGCAGCTCAGGCAAGTGGAGCCCAGGCAGCTGGGGAGAGAAGGGAACTGGGGTGAAGGCATCCCTGGGGTGAAACACAGCACAGGGCCAGCATCACCAGAGCCACTGCTCACCTGGTAGCCAGACCTGGCTCGGTGGGTGAGTTCAGAATAGGGCACAGGGGGCTTGAGCTGAACTGAGGGGCCAGGAGTGGACCAGGAAATTTCACACTGCCCATAACCTTGCTGGAGATGCGCCCCTCTTGCTGGAGATGCTGGAGATGTGGCCTGGACTTCTCACACTGGAGTCCCACTGCTCTGACCCTCTGACTGGAGACTTGCAGGCTGACCACTGCTCTCTTCCTCACCTGACCTTTGCTGGGCCTCTCTTGTGGGCCCCCAATTTGCACTGCACATACTGGAGTCCCAGCACATGCACACAGACCCACAGAGACATGCTTCTTTTCTGTCTCATCTAGTCTAGTCAGTGCCCATGAACACAATTAGTGGCGGCAACATGAGGAATGAGGAGCCCAGGGCAATTAATCACCAGGGAGTGACATTTGGTGAAAAAATTGGGTGCTTAATTAAGCAGGAAGAGGGGGCATGGTGGTGTGTGCGGTAAAGGCTGAGGAACTCATCCTTCCTGCACCGTCCTCCCCTCCCCTGCTCGGCACTCCCTCCTCGACCTCCATCACCCCACCCACTGCCTCTTTGACTGCCCCAGCCCCCACCCCACCCCTGTCCCTGCCCTGGGTCTTTAGGAAGGTTCTAGTCTGGTGGTTAGGGGTATGGGCTTTGGTGCCAAGTGCTTGGGTTCAAATCCTGGTCTTGCCACATAGTTATCATGAGACCTCTGAGTGGGTTCTCAACCTCTTGGTACCTTTATTTCTCCACTGGAAGATAGAAATGATGACGTCAGTGGGACATGGGGAGTCCTGAGTCAGCCTGTATAGCTGCCTGGGCTGTGTATGGCACATGGGCAATGTCCAGCAAACTCTCTCTGTTTATTGCATTACTATGACTATTTTTACCAGAGCGCTGCTCAGCTTTGGCTTACTATCGTGCCTAGACTTGAAAGTCCTTGACACAGCCATAGCCTTGACCGTGATCTCTGCCATCCTGCTCTGTGCCTGGC
The DNA here is from genome assembly GCF_950295315.1 of Erinaceus europaeus. Lineage (NCBI taxonomy): Eukaryota > Metazoa > Chordata > Mammalia > Eulipotyphla > Erinaceidae > Erinaceus > Erinaceus europaeus. Next base: position 64,327,114 of record NC_080178.1, read on the forward strand.
ATCAGGAGCTGCTGTGACAGTTTCTGACGGTGCTGGTGGTGACTCTGTGCTCTCCCCAGAGACTCAGAGAGACTGAAGAATTTGCCCAAGTTCAAGCAGTAGCTGCAGCTGGGCTCAACCAAGGCAGTGTGGCTCTGAGTTCTTTCCTTACTGACTAAGGGGACTTGTCCCTCCAAAGGTTCTTCTTGGAACCACCAGCTCGTGGTGCCTGAAGCCAGCCTGCCTTCCTCCCCCTCTGACCAGGGATTAGGGTCCCCAAGTCCATCTTTTTTTTTATTATTCAATTTTTTATTTATAAAAAGGAAACATTGACTAAACCATAGGATAAGAGGGGTACAACTCCACACAGTTCCCACCACCAGAACTCTGTATCCCATCCCCTCCCCTGATAGCTTTCCTATTCTTTACCCCTCTGGGAGTATGGACCCAAGGTCATTGTGGGGTGCAGAAGGTGGAAGGTCTGGCTTTTGTAATTGCTTCCCCACTGAACATGAGCGATAACAGGTCGATCAATACTCCAGCCTCCTCTCTCTTTCCCTAGTGGGGAAGGGCTCTGGGGAAGCAGAGCTCCAGGACATACTGGTGGGGTTGTCTGTCCAGGGAATCCATCATGTCAGCATCCTGCTAGCATCTGGAACCTGGTGGTTGAAAAGAGAGTTAACATACAGAGCCAAACTGTTGACCAAACAAATTGTTGACCAAACAAATTGTTGACCAATCATGGACCTAAAGGCTGGAATAGTGCAGATAAAGTGTTGGGGGTGGGGGGTGCTCCATTTTGTAGATAGCTAGTAGACATATTTTAGTTATATTCCAAAGGGCCTGTGGTTATACTAGTTTGCTTGTTTGTTTGTTTTCTCCCCCCCCCCCAGCCTGACATCTGATATGCAGGTGGATCCAAGTTATTGTCTGGGGAGATGATGTCATGGCTGGAAAAAGGACCAGAAAGCTGGATCAGGGAAGAGAGTAGCTCCCTAATATGGGAAAGGTGTATAAATATTGTTGACTGTAAACCCCATTGATTTGATGTGATCTGGGGCCCATATTCAGCTTAGGAGCCTATGTGACCTCTGCATCCCTGTAGATCTGAGCTCACATTCTTTGGTCATGAGTAGGAACATTCCAAGCTGCCCCAATATCAACCCATCTTCCTCAGGTGTAGCATAGAGTATGTTGTCCAGCCTCCCTTCAGAGGATGGAATATTCTCTACCATTGTTGATCCAAGTTGAGGGCAAGGTCCTATGGGGGCCCACAAAGGGGTCTATTGTGCTGTTCCTGATAGAAATGACCAGTAACAATGGAGAGAGGGATTTATTTGAGGTCTAGGCCCATCATGTCTGTTTGGGAATCTCAGGACTCCCCAACTAGGGTCCCAGCTGACGGGGTGGTCTGATAGTGACTAAAGAGTCATCGTTAAAGTATGCCAGTCTCTTGCCCTTATTCAGCTTTTGCAGTCCTTGCTTTGATGAGGTTATCTTTGGAGTGAGTGAGAGAACTGTAATAGGAAGTAGGTGAGGAGGGTATCTAAGTCTAAGTAGACTCTATTTCATTATGATCTTCATACTGACTCACTACAGACTATTGTGTATTTTTGCTTTCAGGTATATATTTTACCCTAGTTTATGGATACATGTGAACATATGCTTTATCTTATGGGACCTGGTCTATATCTAGGTTTTGGGACTTTGTTAGGAAGTGAACCTCCTGGAATGGAATTAGAGAATACTATGAAAGGAAAGGTCTCACCCAAGTAATGAGGGTGAAGGGTTGACATTCCACACCTGAAGTCTCTGGACACATTTTGAAGTGAAGCATGCTGAGGTGGTACTCGTTGTTTGATTACGTTGGGATCAGCAAATGCAATATTATTTGGTATGAATTGAGAGAAGCATGCAGGAAAGTGAGCCCCACCCTAGAGGTTCCAGGACTGGGGGAAATATAGGCTCTATAGAGGAAGTGGGAGGTTCCTACTGTCTTAGTTTAAGAAGACAGTAGGGTTTAAGAAGACAATAGGTAGTTATTGTTATAATCACATTATTTGGCAATTGGTTTAACTTTAAAATATCCCTTTGTTAGGATTTGCTGTATCATACCCAAGTCCATCTTTACGCTCACTCTGCTGCACGTCAGCCAGTCAAGTGTGATCTTGGGCAAGTCACTTCCCCTTCCTGGACTTCCATGGCCCAATCTGTAAACTCAGTGCTCAGCCTCACCGGCCCCCTCCTTCCCTCTCAGGAATCATGAGAAAGTTTTCAAGTGAGGGGCCCCTTCCATGCAGGGGTAGTTTTAGTCACTACCCCAGGACCCTGTCTGTCTCTTGGGGTCTCTGTGTGTCTGGACTTGGGGTCTAGGACTGTGTGTGTCCGCAGGTCAGAACTGAGCTTCTCTTGTTCGGGGGCTGAGAGCTGAGTCATGTCCTTTTTTCAGGGAGGCTGTGCTGTCCAGGAAGCGGCTGGTCTGCAATGGACTGGGCCCCTTGGACCTCCCTGGGAAGCCCTTGGCCAGGCTGGTGGCCCCCCTGGCTCCTGGCACCCAAGGTAAGGGAGGAGAGCTGAGCTGGGCAGGCAGGGGCTGTGGGCCCTGCTCCCCAGAGCACGTCTGTCTCCCACCCACCTTCTTCCTGTCTCCTTCCTCTCTTCCTCTGTGTCTCTTGCAATCCTTCCATCTAATTCCCCCTGGACTGCACTACTAACCTTTCTGAGCCTCAGTTTTCTGGGCCATGAAATGGGGACAACAGAACCCATGTGAAGGGGTGTTGCGAAGAGGTGGGGTGAGGGCCCAACGCAGGCAGGGCTTGGTGGCCAGAGGCAGCAGTGACATGCTGCTTGTGCCTGTGGCTCCGGAAAGTAGCTGTGGCCCTTCTCTCCCTATCATTCCATCTCTCGCCCTGCCTCCTGTCCTCCATGTCTCTCTGCCTCGTGTCTCAGTCTCTCTAGGTCCTCTGTCCTCTGTCTCGGTGTGGAAAGTGCACAGGACTGGGAGTCAGGAGCCCTGACTTGCTGTGTGATCTTGGGCAAGTCACTTTCCCCTTTCCTGGACTTCTGCGACCCAATCTGTACACCCAGAGTGCTCAGCCTCACCGGCCCCCTCCTCCCCTCCCAGGGATCATGAGAAAGTTGTCAAGTGAGGGTGTCCCCTTCCATGCAGGGGTTGTTTTAGTAACTACCCCAGGACCCTCTCTTCTCTTGGGGTCTCTGGGTCTCTGTATGTCTCTGTCTGCTGGGCCTCTCTGTGTGTGTCTGCATCTCCCTCCCTGGGTCTCTGCACCACTGGCCCCACAGGACTCACTGCCCTCTCCCCTCAGTGCTGGTCATCCCGCTGGTGGACAAGGAGGCCACGGCTGTAGCTGTCATTGTGGTAAGAGTGCGGGTGGATGTGGGGTGCAGCGGGGGAGGAGAAGCTGAGGGGTGGTAGGTGGAGTCTGGGGTGTGGTGTGCAGCAGGCTGGGGTTGGTGGAGGCAGATTGGGGTCTGCCCTGGGATGTCTGAGCCCCACCTGCACCCACAACACCCCCATGGGGCTTGTAGCACAGGCTCTGGTCTTGCTTCCTTTCCCACATCCTGCGGGGTGAGTTGGGGGCCAGTGAGTGAGGTGGGGAGCTACTTGAAGCAGATGGGGAAGTCTGTCAGAGATGGGGGTGGTCACAGGACAGGAGGTCCCCAGAAAGGCAACCAGGCCCAGGAAGACCCAGGTTAGAGACTAACATAGATACCCAACATCAGGGTGGGCTCCCTGGAGGAGGGGTGGAGGGCAATGGAGGGAAAGGGGGGGATGCACAGCTTGAGGGGAATTTGTGGGGACCCCAGGCTCCTCTGACCTCTGCTTCCCCATGGCAGGTCCATAGGGTGGGGGACTCTGGAGGTTCGCTCTTCCTCTATAAGGGTGTGGGTGTTCAGAATCTGTTCCCAAATTGTTACTGGGAGGGGGAGCTGCTTCTGCCCAGACGGCTGCTACCTCAATAAGACGCCGGCTTGGGGAGCAGACAGATAAATGAGAGGGTCTGGGTGCGCCCTGGGACTCCTCTCAAGCTCATTAAAGCAGAATTAAAGGTTTTGGAGGCGCCTGACCTTTCCAGAGCTGCCAGCCGGCCAGTGGTGGGGGGATGGAGGAGGGGAGAAGAGGGAGGAAGGGGTGCTTGGCTTGCTCTCCGGGTGCCCCATCTGCTGGGTTGAGGGAGAAACAACCCTGCTTGGTTTCTCCCACAAGCTGCTCCCGCACCCAGCTCCTGTTCCCACAGGGAAGGGAGCCACAGTTGGCATGGACTTCTCAACCTGCCACCTCCCTCCCTTGGTCCCAATCTGTACGAGCTGGTGGCTTTAAAGAGGACAGGGCTAGGGGCGATGTGTGCAAGGGTGGGGTGGAGGGACAGTCTGGTTGTAGGTGACAGATGTCCCTGTGGTGGGCAGTGAGCAATGGGTCTGAAGGAAAGCAGCCCCACTAAAGTGAAAGGTATTGGCACAGTTGTTTGTCACATGGTGCTCAGGCTGGCCCAGGACTCCAGGCTCCGTGTGTGTGTGTGTGTGTGTGTGTGTGTGTGTGTGTGTGTGTGTGTGTGTGTGAGTGTGTTTAGGAGGTCAGATCACTTAAGTTGAACTCTCTTTGGCTGACCCCTGCTCTGAGCCCCACCCCTGGGTCAGACCCATTTCTGCTGCCTAAAAAGTGGGGTGGAGAGAAGCCAGGACCCCCCTCAGACACCACGTGCCCTGAGAAGTAATGCTGCCAACAGGGACAGAGGCTAAGGACAAAAGGGGTGCCTCGGGAGTCGGGCGGTAGTACAGCGGGTTAAGTGCACATGGTGCGAAGTGCAACAACAGGCGGAAGGATCCCGGCTGGATTTCCCCGGCTCCCCACCTGCAGGGGAGTCGCTTCCCAGGCGGTGAAGCAGGTCTGCAGGTGTCTGTCTTTCTCTCCCCCTCTCTGTCTTCCCCTCCTCTCTCCATTTCTCTCTGTCCTATCCAACAACAACGACACTAATAACAACAACAATAAAAAACAACAAGGGCAACAAAAGGGAAAATAAATAAATAAATAAATTTTAAAAGGGGTGCCTCAGGGGGACAGAGACTGGGGGGGAGTTGGATGTAGGCAAGAGCTTGACAGAGGAGAGATGGATGTTCTTTTAAATTTTTAAATATATACATTTATTTGTTTATCAGTGAGAGAGCCAGAGGGGGGAAAAGAAAACCAGAGCATCACTCTGGAACATGTGATACCAGGGATAGAAATTGGGTCTTTGGGACCAGGTAGTGGCACACTTGGTTGAGCACACGTTACAATGCACAAGGACCCAGGTTCGAGCCCCCAGTCCCCACCTGCAGGGGAAAGCTTCACAAGTGGTGAAGCAGTGCTGCAAGTGTCTCTCTCACCCTCTCTGTCCTTCCTTCCCTCTCAATTTCTGACTATCTCTATCCCACAAATAAATAAAGATAATAAAATAATAATAATAATAATAATAAAGAAATTGGGTCTTTGTGCTGAGTCCAATGCCTTATCCACTGTGCCACTTCCCAGGCCCTAAGGGCTGTCCTTACTGTAGGTGAAAGGAACAGGACAAAAGACTCATGTGCATGAGAGCCTGAGTTTGATGCTCCATTGCCACATCTGCCAGACTGTGGCTCTGGTTCTCTGGTTCTTGCTCTCTCCCCTCCCACAAGTGACATATAAAAATCTTCTAAGAGGGGAGTAGAATGAACAGAGGCAGGGTAAGGAGTGCTGGAGTAATAGTGTGATCGGATAAGGCTGAAGGTTGTGCTGCCCCTGTCAGACAAGGTGCTGCCTGTGACCTGGGCACTCAGGAGAAATCCCAGACCACTGCCCCCTCACCCCCCAAGTCCCCTGGCGCAGCTGTTGGAAGGTGTGCAGATCTCAGACCATCCCTACCTGCTGCCCTCAGATCCTGTGACCAGGCAGAGGACAAGGGGAGCACAGGACAGATCTCCCGGGAGCACTGACTCACCATCTCCTGCCTCACAAGCCGCATTCCCCTATCTGAGTCTTGACTGTTGGCCTCTACCCATTCATCATCACTCCCACCACCCACCCATCTGCCCTGAGCACTGCCAGACACCGTGCGGGGGGCTGGTAACATGACCCCCTTCTCCTTCCCCCCTCCACAGGCCACCCGGTCTGTAGGGGTGGGGGAGACAGGCATGAAACAACTGTGCAAAATAAGGAACCAATTGCAAATGATGGGCCAGGGAGATATCTCAGCATCAGAGCACAGGACTTGCAAGTCTAAGGCCCCAAGTTCAGTCCCTAGCGCACTGCTTTATGACAGAGCTGAGCATTGCTCTTTTTTTCTGTTTCTTTTTTTTTGCCTCCAGGGTTATTGCAGGGGCTTGGTGCCTGCAATGAATCCACTGCTCCTGGAAGCTATTTTATCCCCTTTTGTTGCCCCGTTTGTTTTATTGTTGTTGTTATTAATGTCGTTGTTGTTGGATAGGACAGAGAGAAATGGAGAGAGGAGGGGAAGACAGAGGGGGAGAGAAAGATAGACACCTGCAGACCTGCTTTACCTCTTGTGAAGTGACCCTCCTGCAGATGGAAAGCATTACTCTTTTCTATATCGCTCATAAAGTGATGAATCTTTTCTTTTTTTAAAAGATTGTATTTATTTATTAATGAGGAAGATAGGAGGAGAGAGAAAGAACCAGACATCACTCTGGCACATGTGCTGCCGGGGACTGAACTCAGGACCTCATGCTTGAGAGTCCAAAGCTTTATCACTGCGCCACCTCCCAGACCACAAGTTATGAATCTTTTTAAAGATGACAGATGATGGTGCTTGCTAGCAAGGAAGCCCGGGGGCCCTGCAAGGAGTTGGACCTGGTGGAGGGCATTGTGAGAACACGGCACACAGGTGCAGAGATGTCTGGCTGAGTTCTGGGCCTCTGAGGCAGCATCTTGATTACAGATTCTTTGTGTGAAAAGCCTCTCTGGCTTCGAGCTTTGGTTCTGGGGTAATCAGCCCCTTTGAGGAGTGGGTGGCCCTTGGTCTCTGGCATTTGCTGTGTGGTGTGTGCCCACTCTTTGCCCAGCTGTTCCAGGGGTGGGGTGTTCGTGCAGGCAGCCACAGTGACCTTAACTAAGGGTGAGGAGCCTCGAAATCCTTTCTGCTGGCCCAGTGCCCACTGCTGAGTGCTGCCCCTGGGTGCTTGACAGCCCCCAATTAGTGAGAGTGTGTGAGTGTATGTTCCTTCCCATGGGTGAGCTGAGGGCCACGTGCATGCTGGCTGTTTTGTGCTTGTATGGGGAAGAAGAGTCAGCCAGAAGTGTGTGAGTATGGATGGTGTGGATGCTGTGTGTGTGTGTATGTGTGTGTGTGGTGTGTGGTATGTGTAGTGGGGGCACTGAGGGTCTTCTTGATTGGTTGTATATGTGTTTGTACACAGCTGGGTGGGGGGCTGAGGCAGGCTAGGAGTATTCTAGAGCCAGAGGGTCTGATGGGTGGAGGGAGAACCCCATGATTCCTTCCTTTTTCCTTGCCTTGAGGCTCTGTTCTGCCTCACAGTTCCATGTCGGCAGCCTAGGCTCGTCCCCTCCTTTCCTGAAGAAGTGGGGTCACTGAGTTGAGAGGAGCTGCAGCCTCTCTGCTCCCTGCTCCTGGTCTTCATGATGAGAGGCGCCTCACTGGAGCTTAGCCTTCAGCACCGCCCTTGGTGGACCAGGCCTCTCCCTCCAAGTCCCCCTACACCATGTAAAACGCATTTTGCCAGATGCCAAGGTCTGTCCTGAATTCCTGGCTCTAGCAAGCTAGCATCCAATTCCTGACGAGAAAAAAATATCTCATTGCTTTAGAGCACAGGGTTTGCATGCCTGAGGGCCCAGGTTTGATCCCCAGCACCACATATGCTAGAGCTGAGCAGTGTTCTCTCTCTCTCCCTCCTTCCCTCCCCCCCATCAAAAATAGCTAACACATACATGAATTTTTTTTATTTTTATTTATTTATTCCCTTTTGTTGCCCTTGTTGTTTCTTTTTATTGTTGTAGTTATTATTGTTGTTGTTGTTGTTGGATAGGACAGAGAGAAATGGAGAGAGGAGGGGAAGACAGAGAGGAGGAGAGAAAGATAGACACCTGCAGACCTGCTTCACCGCCTGTGAAGCGACTCCCCTGCAGGTGGGGAGCCAGGGCTCGAACCGGGATCCTTATGCCAGTCTTTGTGCTTTGCGCCACCTGCGCTTAGCCCGCTGTACTACAGCCCGACTCCCCACATACATGAATTTTTTAATCCCCACTCCTTAGCATGGCACTATGGCCTTCTCCTGCCATGGCACCAGCACCCACCCGCTGACCACACAGCTCTGCCAGAACAGCCCTGCAACACTCCCTCTCACTGTCTCTCCTTTTCCCCATGCTCACTGCCAGTTCTGGAAGCTTCCAGAAGCCTCCTTCCCCCTCTGAGCTTTGGCTGACTTTAGATTCCCAATCTGCCTCCTCCTCCTCCTCCTCCCTCAGGTATGAGGGTCTGCCCCAGTCCCCTCCCCTCCTCCTCCTCCCTCAGGTATGAGGGTCTGCCCCAGTCCCCTCCCCTCTTCCTCCTCCCTCAGGTATGAGGGTCTGCCCCAGTCCCCTCCCCCTCTCCATCCCACACCAACCAGACCGTGATCTTCCCCAGAACCCGCTGGCCTCCTCCTCTCCATCTGCTCCTGGCAGGGACCAGAGCAGAGGCAGGCGGGGTGCTGAGAAGGAAGGGGGGATGAAAGTGGGGACCCCCGTGCAGCATAGTGGGGAGCCCCGCAGGTGGCAAGCTGCTCTGAGTAGGCTCCGGAAGCTGGTGACGCAGGTGGAGAACCTTGATGGCAGGGCCTGTGGTGAGCCCCCACAATGCCACCTCCCTCTATCTGTGCCACCCCAACACCCGGCCCACCCCCAGAGCATCGAAGCAAGTCAGGGAAGGGACGTGGCCAAGGATGACTGCTGGACTGAGGGGCCTCCTGGTGACTGGCACAGGGACCTTAGAGACAGGATGATGGGGGTGGGGGGAAGGCAGGCTGAAGGTCCATCTGCAGAAGGGAGGGAGTGGGTGGTGCTGCCCAACTTTGCCATTTTCTGCTGTGTGGCCCTTGAGCAAGTCACTCAGCCTTTCTGGGTCTTAGATCATCTGCAAAGTGGAAGTCAACTTCAAGGGTTGAGGAGACTCTCATATCCCTGTCACTCCATGCATTCTCTCATCCCTCCATCCCAAAGTTCTTTAGGCCTGGAAGGTATGTCCCAAGTGCTGAACCCACCCCCAACTCACCCCGATTTAGAGGCAGATCTAACCCCCAACTCAGAAAGAATGAGGCCGAGGCTAATACTACTGTTTCCATAACCTGGTCTGGAGGGCCCCAAGGACTGGAGGCAGGTCTAGGAACCCCTTCCCTCCATTACTCATCTGAATTATGCTGCTTAGAACAGAGAAGGCAGAGATCAGAAAGGTTCTGCTTGTGACTAGCCCTAGAGGACTTCCTGGAGGAGGGAATATTCCTGGAGCCACCTGTTTGTCATTGGGACCCAGGGACCCATTGAGTATACTGGTAGGGAAGAAGAGAGAACCCTGGCAGAGACAGGAGGTGTGAGGAGGTTACAGCCAGTCCCCTTCCACCTTCGTCCAGGTACACTGTGGTCAGCTGAGCGACAGTGAGGAGTGGAGCCTTCGAGCTGTGGAGAAGCACGTGAGTGGGAGAGGGCCAGGGGTAGGCTGGGGTGCAGAAGACTCCAGCTAGTGGAGAGGGGAGATGGCCTGGCCAGTGGGCTGGACACATCAGGGTTTCAGGCCACCACTTTTGGGCTGAGGAAGTCATGGAAGCCCCCTGAGAAAGGCTAAGGACACCTGTTTAGGGTAGGGGTGCGACCAGCCCAAATAGCTTTCCACTTAGCAAGCACTGTCTACATGACTTTGAGGCTCATTTTTCTAAACTTTAGCAAAGACTTTCGACTCCCTCCTAGGTATGAAGGCAAAGAAATGTGACCTACTCTCCTCGCTCGGGAGAGTCTGGGGGGCTAGGGATGGAGAGTAGGACAACAGGGACCCCCAGGAGGGTGTTGTGAGGGGGAAGTTGTTTGGGACTGGGTGGAGACCAGATGGGCTGGACCCAAGGAAAGGTGGGGCGCAGGGCTCACTGACTGCCTGGCCGCCCCAGACCCTGGTGGCTCTGCGGAGGGTGCAGGCCCTGCAGCAGCGCGAGCCCCGCGCGTCCCAGAACCCCCCAGCAGGGGCGCCGGGAGACCAGAAGGACAGCGCTGAGCACAGGGACCAGGACCGCAAGATCCTGCAGCTGTGCGGTGAGGGTCTGGCTGGGTCCCGGCTGGGGAGAGCCTGGAGGGGCGGGGCTCTGGGTGGGCGTGGCTGGTGTTGGGTGGCAGGGCTGGTGTGCTGGGCGGGGCTTATATGAGCAGGCGGGGCCGGCATTGGCTGGTTGGGGCGGGGTCTTGTGTGATGGGCGGGATCTTGTGATGGGCATGGTCAGTGGTGGGCTCGCAGGTGGAACCCGAGGCGCTGCAGTTTCTACGAGTTAATCTGACCCGCGCCCCACCTTTGCAGGGGAACTCTACGACTTGGATGCCTCTTCCCTGCAGCTCAAAGTCCTCCAATATGTGAGTCTCCAAGTCCTCCCCTCTCTCCTTCCTAGCTATTCTTTCTCCCAGGACCTCTGTCTCTGCCCTTCCTCTCCTCCACCTAGCAAGCCCCCAGTCCCCACCTGCAGGGGAGAAGTTTCATGGGTGGTACAACAGTGCTGCAGGTATCTTTCTTTTCTCCCCTCAGCCTCTTGATTTCTCTCTGCCCTATCAAACAAACAAGTAAATAAAGTCAGAGGCTGGGCATGGGGGAGTGACCCCCAGATCTGCGGTCAGCCCCGGTTCCATCCCTTTTCCCAGATGCAGCAGGAGACCCAGGCGTCCCGCTGCTGCCTCCTGCTGGTGTCCGAGGACAACCTCCAACTTTCCTGCAAGGTGTGGATGGCAGCCACCTTGGGGCCGGGGAGGGCTGGGCCAGGGGCTCTTCCATTAACAACCCCACCTCTGTCCCTCAGGTCATGGGGGATAAAGTGCTGGCAGAAGAGATCAGCTTCCCGGTGAGCCCGCCGTGCAGTCTGCAGAAGTTAATGTCAGTCAGATGCCACTGGGAACTGCCCAAGGGATCCAGGCACAGAGAGCCACTAGAATCTCTTGGAATCATTTCAGATTGTGTTCTGCTTGAATGTGCTGCAAGAGAATACAGCCTCTCAGTCAGGACTCATTAAGAAAAGCCTCTTTCAGTCTACAGGAAGGAGCACTTGAGACGAGTTCATTTCCTTGGGGGAATTCCTGGGCTTCACCCTTGAGGATCTGGTTGAGCTCCATGAGAATCCTTGCAGTCTACTTTTCTCTGCCCTGGTTAGGGAAGACCCTAGAGTCCTCCAGAGGAGTTTCTAGCAAGGATGGCCTCCCTCTCTCTGATCCTCAGAACTCCATCCATCATTTGCTGACTGAGAGTTTGATACAACCTTCAGACTTGGGGGGAAGGGCACATGATCCCCTGTCCTGGGGGAACTGGACCCTGACAGCCTCTGCTCACTCTCCAGCTGACAATGGGCCGCCTGGGCCAGGTGGTGGAGGACAAGAAGCCCATCCAGCTGATGGACCTCACTTCTGTGAGTCATGGCCTGGCAGGACCTGGGGACAGAGACCTGGCTACCCTCGGGGGAAGCCATATCTGGGAGACACTGACCACCCTCCCCCAAGTCACAGCACTCACCACCCTGTACACATCCCTGAGAACCACCCACTGCAAAGAGTGTGTTAGAGGAGAGCACGCCCTCCCTCCCTGACTCTCCCCATCCCTCTGCCCCTTTGCAGGAGGATGTGCAGCAGCTGCAAAGCATGCTGGGCTGTGAGCTGCAGGCCATGCTCTGTGTCCCTGTCATCAGCCGGGCCACCAACCAGGTGGTGGCCTTGGCCTGTGCCTTCAACAAGCTTGGAGGAGACTTGTAAGTCTGGCAGGGTGCTGTGATCTAGAAACAAAACTGAGGGGCTGGGCAGGGTGCTACTGGGGTGACAGTACAGGAAAGGTAACAGGCAGGGGGGCCTCTTCCAATGGGTCGGGTTGAATAGCTTGTCAGTGTAAGACACATGGGGGTGCTAGCTGATAGTCATCACCCACTTAACTTATTTAAAGTCATGTTGCTGCATTTTGCCAATAGTTATTGGCCATCCACTGTCTATGAAACTCTTCATTGTACCTAATTTAATTTAAGACAATATCAATTTTAATTTCATCCCATCAAAGTACGACAAGGTGGGCACCATGTTGTCTTCATGTTAGGGGCATGTTATAATTATAAATTAGGATTATTTCTCCTTTAGAAGGCTGTATTGTCACTTTTGGTCTTCTCCAGTTAGAGTATAAAAGATACTGCAAGATGGAATAGAAACTATTTAACCCCTCTTCCCCCTAAAATCAATCTTAACCACAGAAGGTCATACTAATGGGTTGGGCGGTGGTACACTGGGTTAAGCACACATAGTATGAAGTGCAAGGATCCTGGTTCGAGCCCCCAGTTCCCCACCTGCAGGTGGTGAAGCAGATCCCCACAAGTGGCAAAGCAGGTCTGCAGGTGTCTATCTTTCTCCCCCTTTTTTTTGCCTCCAGGGTTATTGCTGGGACTCAGCTTGCACTGCGAATCCACTGCTCCTGGAAGCTATTTTTCCTCCCCCCACTTTGCTGCCCTTGTTGCTGTTGTTGTTATTGCTGTTGTTGTTGGATAGGACCGAGAGAAATTAAAAGAGGAGGGGAAGATAAAAATAGACACTTGCAGACCTGCTTCCCTTGTGAAGGGTCCTACCTGCAGGTGGGGAGCCGGGAACTCAAACCAGGATCCTTGCACTGGTCCTTGTGCCTCACGCCACGTGGGCGGTGGCTAACAGCGCTGAGCACTAAGCTGAGTCTCTAGAGGTGCTCACGGAGTAGCTGTCAGGATCAGATGAAGCCGGGCTGGCAAAATAGCTCACCTGGGACAGCACCTGCTCTGCTATGCATGCCCAGCGCCACCCTGGGGGAACTTCAGCACAGCTGTTTCTTCCCCCTCTCCCTCTTTGTTTCTGTGTGTAAAAGTCAGTCTGGAGTGATGAAGCCCCAGTGACAGCAAAAATCAAAGACTCATGTGGAACAGGGTGGGCAGGGCAGAGTCAGGTAAACGGGTTTTGTCAGGATGCAGATGTGGGGTCCAGAAGAGGCATCGCCAGTAGGTTTCTGCCACACACCCACTTGCTGTTTGCAGGAGCGGCCTGGAGCACAGGGCAGAGTGTGTTCTCGCTCTAGGGGGCAGCAGTGCTGTGCTTGGTTATTCAGGTCCACCCTAACTGTAGGTGCTGCTGCCCTTGGTCCTGCAGGCTAGTCATCTGCTCAGGCACACAGGCAGGGGAGGGGTGCGCCCTGACTCCAGAGTATAGAGATGTCACTAGCTGCTTGCCCCAGCTGAAGTGAGCAGGAGCTGTGGGAACTGAGAGATGTGAGTAGAGCCCCACCCCTGGACCCTGGGAAGGGGAGGCAGAGAGTGGGAGGCAGGGTTCTGAGTTTCACCTGCACGGAGCTCTGAGGCAGCACACGCCCTGGGTGATGCAGATAGACTGAGGCAGGGCCCACCGAGCAGGAGTCTGTGTCATCTGGAGCTGGTGAATGTATCAGACACAGGAGAGAACTACCTCATCCAACCCTGGGAAGGCCCTGGGGAGAGCAGTGCAGAGTGAGCGGGGGTCCAGGAGGGGCTGTGGCAGCTGCTGCCTGGGAGACTGGCTTCTGTGATGGCCCCCGACTCAGAGAAGAGGTGGCAGGCTCCATGAGAAGATCAGAGTAGGGTCTCAGTGACGGCCCAGGCGCGGGTCAGGCAAGGCCACCTCTGAGTTGACGTTTGTGAGGGTGAGTGATCGAGCTGAGCAGTGACCACACAGAAACTTTCTGGAGCTCAGACACCAGTCGCAGAACCCCTGCAGCTGGACTTGGGGTGCGGCTCAGGCCATTGCAGAAGGACATAATGACAATATTTGGCAGACACCTGCCAAGCAGCTCCCGTGTGCCATGCCCTGCATTAAGCATGGGGTGAGGAATTGTGGGCCTGTCTTTAGGATACGGGGTTCCTTTTCAGAGCATGGAGAGGGGGTGGGAAGGTAACCCCTGCCAGTGCAGGGGCCAGGGAAGCATGAAGATGTGGAGGTGCCTGACGTTTGCTCTGAATGGTGAAGATCTAGGTGTGGCTGAAGGCTCAGGATCAAGAGAGCAAGGTGGGTGGGCAGAGGGGCCCCTGTGTCAGGGAGCAGACAGTCACCAGGGAGTGGAGATTGGGGTCCAGACCTAAGTCACTGGAGGGCAAGCCCAAGAGAGGGACACAGAGTCCCTACAAAATGGGGAGGAGCCTAGGTAGGAGATGGGGGCAGGGAGATGCCCAAGATATCTGAGGCATGCACCCCCATGACCCCCATCCGGAGAGGTTCACCCACATCCCCAGCCCAGGTCCTACCCCACCCTGCTCCACCCAGCACCACAAACCCTTCCCATGAGAAGTCATTTCCTGACTTGACTAAATGACCTCAGGAGGGTTTGGGGTTGATCTTGTCAGGCAGGAACTAGTTAGTTCCCTGGCTGCCCAGGAAGTAGTACAGTGGCGAGAGCCCCTGACTTGCATGCATGAGGCCCAGATATTCAGTCACCCATGTTGCAGATGACAGAGTGATGCTCTGGTTCTCACTCTCTCATAAACAAATAAATATATTGGGAGTCAGGCGGTAGTGCAGCGGGTTAAGCTCACATGGCATGAAGTACAAGGACCGGCTTAAGAATCCCGGTTTAAGCTCATATGGCATGAAGTACAAGGACTGGCTTAAGAATCCCGGTTTGAGCCCCCTGCTCTCCACCTGCAGGGGAGTCACTTCACAGGCGGTGAAGCAGGTCTGCAGGTGTCTATCTTCCTCTCCCCCTCTCTGCCTTCCCCTCCTCTCTCGATTTCTCTCTGTCCTATCTAACAATGATGACAACAATAATAACTACAACAATAAAACAACAAGGGCAACAAAGGGAATAAATAAATATTTTAAAAATAAATAAGCATCTTTAAAAAAAATTCTCACAAGAAAGCTAGTCTTACTTTAAAATCTAATTAGTTCCACGAGGAGGGTGGGCGCTGCCCTCTCCACAAACACCTTAGGACTTTTGGCCACCCCACTCCCGCCTCCAGGTTCACGGAGCAGGACGAGCGTGTGATCCAGCACTGCTTCCACTACACCAGTACCGTGCTGTCCAGCACCCTGGCTTTCCAGAAGGAACAGAAGCTCAAGTGCGAGTGCCAGGTGAGTGACCTGCCTCGTTCTTCTTTTCAGGACGAAGTCTCTCTGCTCTCATCCCCAGCGGGTCCCCACAAGGGAAAGGTCGGATGTTTCAGGGTCTTCAGTCAGCGGGGAGGCAGCCCCGCGCTCCTTGATCGCGGCACTGTGTGCGAGCTCCCTCTAGTGTTCATTCTGGGTACT
The DNA here is from genome assembly GCF_950295315.1 of Erinaceus europaeus. Lineage (NCBI taxonomy): Eukaryota > Metazoa > Chordata > Mammalia > Eulipotyphla > Erinaceidae > Erinaceus > Erinaceus europaeus. The sequence goes on from NC_080178.1 coordinate 64,342,595, forward strand.
CCAGCAACATCTGGTAGTCCGGAGAGCTTGAGATTTCAGAGATTGATTACACCTCTCAGTGACTCTTTCCCAAGCCCCCACCCCTTCTCTTTTGCCTAGTAAGAAAATGATACTACTGACTCTGACATGCTCGAACCAAGCTGGAAATCCCTAGGGGAGAAATGAGAGGGTCCAGGGGGCTGATAGAGGCAGGGGGTGCTGGAGAAGGGAATCCCCTGCAAGATGAACCCACTGTGGTATCCATTTTCCTGCACCCCAGGCTCTTCTCCAAGTGGCAAAGAACCTCTTCACTCACCTGGGTGAGTGTACAGCCCTTGGCACCTGGCTGAGTGTGGGAGTGGGGCTGGCTCTGGGGGCGGCAGGGGGGCCTGGCCTCAGCACTGTCCTGGGTCTCCCTCCCACAGATGATGTGTCGGTGCTGCTCCAGGAGATCATCACAGAGGCCAGAAACCTCAGCAATGCCGAGATGTGAGTTTTTCTGGAGTGGGTGTTTGAGGACCAGGCCTGGCTCCTCTGCCCCCTCCCTTTCCTCCTTCTGTGGACTCTTCCACTTTGCTATAATGCTTTATATTACATTGCCTCCCTCACTAGATGGTATTGTCCGGCACTGGCTTGTTTTGTGAGACTTGTTTTGCCCATGTGGGTGCCTGGCACTTAATAGATGCTGACAAAGTCACTGGAGGGATATTGTCAGGAGCAGCCACCAAGAAAACCCAGGCCTCAGAAATTGGGGCTTGGGCTGGGGAGAGATTAGAATGGTTATGGAAAAGACTTTCACACTTGAGGCTCTGAGGTCCCAAGTTCACTCCCCAGCGCCATTATAAGCCAGAACTGAGCAGAGCTCTCTCTGGTCCTTCTTTCCCCATCTCTTTTTCTCTGTATCTCTCTCATTAATAAATAAATGGAAATAAACAAAAAAAATAAATCTAGGCTTTGCAACAAGTCAGGAGAAATGGGGGTCGGTCAGAGAGGGGTGTCCGTGGACTAAGTCCGTCTTCCTGCAGCTGCTCGGTGTTCCTACTGGATCAGAACGAGCTGGTGGCCAAGGTGTTCGATGGGGGCGTGGTGGATGACGAGGTGAGGAGGGCAGCGGAGGGGTGTGGCTGTGGCCCAGGGGGAGGGTGGTAATGGTCCAATATCTCTCCCCTCCCCTCCCCTCCCCTCCCCCCTCTCCTCTCCTCTCCTCTCCTCTCCTCTCCTCTCCTCTCCTCTCCTCTCCTCTCCTCTCCTCTCCTCTCCTCTCCTCTCCTCTCCTCTCCTCTCCTCTCCTCTCCTCTCCTCTCCTCTCCTCTCCTCTCCTCTCCTCTCCTCTCTCACCCATCCATCCATCTATCCATCCCTGTCCCCTCAGAGCTACGAGATCCGCATCCCAGCCGACCAGGGCATCGCTGGCCACGTGGCCACCACCGGTCAGATCCTGAACATCCCAGACGCTTACGCGCACCCTCTTTTCTACCGTGGCGTGGATGACAGCACCGGCTTCCGCACGCGCAACATCCTCTGCTTCCCCATTAAGAACGAGAACCAGGGTGCGAGTCCGCGGCTGCGGGGACGAAAGAACGGGTTTAAGAGGGCGGGGCGGGGCGGTGAGGGGCGGGGCCTGGACGTGTGGGCGGGGCCGAGCGGGAGGCAGAGGCTGAACTGGGTAAATGGAACTGAGGGAGGGGCGGGGCCTGAGCTGCACAGGGTGTAGGGTCGGGTCCTGAGCTAGGTGAATGGCAGACCTTCTCTACAGTCCCTGGGGCTTCCCAAAGGTCGGAGGTGACCCTGAGGGGCCGAGTAGGAGGGCCGATCCCAGACATCTCCACGGGCCCATCCTAACCCTCTCTGGTCTCCAGAGGTCATCGGTGTGGCCGAGCTGGTGAACAAGATCAACGGACCATGGTTCAGCAAGTTCGACGAGGATCTGGCGACAGCCTTCTCCATCTACTGTGGCATCAGCATCGCACACGTGAGCAGGGGCAGGAGCAAGGCCGGGCAGGACTTTCTGTTACCCTCTTGCCCTTGATTTCCTTGCTCTGGCCAGGTGGTCCTCTTCTGATGGGAAACTCAGAACCCTGGTGCTGGGTGGATAGTACAGTTACACATTCATTAGCCACTTCTGACCTCAATTCCCTAGCTGGAAAATGAAGCTCGTGTTTGGTGTTTGCATGAGAAAACCCCAGTTGTCTTTATCCCTATTCTGCACCTCCCACCCCCTTGACTCTGGACACAAGTTCAGCAAGCTCATCTTTTCTTTTAGAACTTGTTGGGGGAGCCGGGCAGTAGCGCAGTGAGTTAAGCGCACGTGGCGCAAAGTACAAGGACCGGCGTAGAGATCCCGGTTCGAGCCCCGGCTCTCCACCTGCAGGGGAGTCGCTTTACAATCTCGGTGAAGCAGGTCTGCAGGTGTCTGTCTCCCTGCTCTCTGTCTTCCTCTCCTCTCTCCATTTCTCTCTGTCCTATCCAACAATGACATCAATGACAACAACAATAATAACTACAACAACAAAACAATGGGCAACAAAAAGGAATAAATAAATATTTAAAAAATGAACTTGTTGGATCAGGAATCCAACCCCCAGTTCTGTAACACACACACACACACACACACACACACACACACACACACCTGTTTCTCCCTGCTTTGGATCTCATGTTCCTGTACTGAGCACAGGGTTAGGATCCAGAGAAGATGTATCGCTAGATCAAATGCTGAGAGGACCCGGGGGGGCAAGGGGGAGAGAAGGTCGGGGAGGTCTGGGTGAAGGTCTGAGGGGCCCCCTACTCTGGGCTGGGACTCAAAGGCTCAGACTGGGGCCAGCATGGGACAGGCTGTCCAGGCATTCTGCGATGTCACGGCCACCTTGTGTGTGTCCCACCCACTTCTCTCCCCCCCTAGTCCCTCCTATACAAGAAAGTGAATGAGGCCCAGTACCGCAGCCACCTGGCCAATGAGATGATGATGTACCACATGAAGGTGAGGCCTGCATGAGCTTCCGCTCTCTCTTCTTGGGATTCTGGGCTCCTGCTCCTCTACACTCCTTCCCAGCCTGCTCAGATCCTCAGGGGCCCAGGGACTGGCTGGATCTAAAGAGACTGGGACTGAGTGGTGGTGCACCTAGTTGAGTGCACACATTACAGTGCACAAGGAACCGGGTTCGAGCCCCCGGTCCCCACCTGCAGGGGAAAAGCTTTGCAAGTGGTGAAGCAGGACTGCAGGTGTCTCTCTTCCTCACTATCGCGCCCTTCCCTTTAGATTTATGGTTGTCTCTATCCAGTAAATAAATAAAGATTAAAAATTTATAGATAGGGGGTCGGGCGGTAGCATAGCGGGTTAAGCACATGTGGCGCAAAGCGCAAGGACTGGCTTAAGGATCCCGGTTCGAGCCCCCGGTTCCCCACCTGCAGGGGAGTCACTTCACAGGCGGTGAGGCAGGTCTGCAGGTGTCTATCTTTCTCTCCCCCTCTCTGTCTTCCCCTCCTCTCTCCATTTCTCTCTCCCCTATCCAACAACGAACAACATCAACAACAACAATAATAACCACAATGAGGCTACAACAAGGGTAACAAAAGGGGGAAAAAAGGCCTCCAGGAGCAGTAGATTCATGGTGCAGGCACTGAGCCCCAGCAATAACCCTGGAGGCAAAAAAAAAAAAAAAATATATATATATATATATATATATATATATATATATAATAAAGAGAAGAAGACAGACTCAGTGCTGTGCCTGGCTCCCTCTGGAGCAGCCTCTCTCACAAACACTTTCAGATTCAGCCCCAGGCTGGCAGCAGGAGCCAGCATAGGGAAGAGCTTGGTCAGCCAGCTGGTCCCCATATCTGGGAGTGAGTCCCATCAGGGGAATTATTGAAAGAAAGAACCCCTTCCTGAAGCTTCCTTAGGTACTGTGGCCTTGTATCCCCGAGCAGTGGGCTGATTTTCTTCCCCATCCTAGAAATGTGTCAGAGGAGCCACCCCAGGCTCTAGTTCGGGGCAAGTGGTAGTCACTGCTCATTCGACATTTCCTGTCACCAGTGTCCAGACCAAAGGAGTCAGATGGTGTGGCTAGAGTCATATGGTAGGAGGAAGGACTGAGGTTAGAGACCGAACCCCCCCACACACACACACATACATACAAGTCATCCTGATGTTAGACACAAGACCCTCCCCCAAAGAACCAAAGTTACCCTTGAGTTGTCTGTGAAAAGCTGGCGTGGTTTGGGGGAGTCACAGAGGAGTGTTCTCTGCCTTTTGCCAAGGACCAGTTGTTACAGATAGGGGTGGTGAGCTTCTGCCCACTCGCTATCCTTGGGGTGGGTGCCTCCACCGGGGTACATTCTCAGTGAGTACCCTCCTCCCTGCTGTGAGAATTAGAAGGTGAGGGTCCTGGATGGGTGGAGGGCATCTCCCGACACCTGACTGGCCCTCCCTAGGTCTCTGATGATGAATACACCAAACTCCTCCATGACGGCATCCAGCCCGTATCTGCCATTGACTCTAACTTTGCCAGTTTCACCTACACGCCCCGCTCTCTGCCTGAGGACGACACCTCCATGGTGAGCAGGCCTCCCCACTGCTGGGGGTCAGGACCCTCAGTGAGCTGTGTGTAAGAATTTCCTGGCAGGATGACACTCAGGAAGGATCGTGGCCTGCCAGCCGGGGCTGCTGGGCCTCCCTGGGGGTCAAGGGAGCAGATTAGATGCTTGACAAGGGGTAATGATGCCCAGGGCGAGTGACCTCTCAGTTGGCACCTCTCTCTGTGTTTTTCAATTTTATTTGTTATTTTGTATTATTTATTTTTTAACTAGAGCACTGCTTAGCTCTGGCTTATAATGATGCCAGACATCAAGCCTGGGACCTCAGTGTCTCAGCATGAAAGCCTTTTGCATCATTAAATCTCTAAAGTTCTAAGACTCCAAAGTTTTGAGTGAGGGGCTCAAGACAGGGCTTCTTGAAACTGACTTATTATTATTATTTTTTTGGTAGTCAATGAGACCTCTCCAGGATGACTTTTTCGGGGGGGGGGAGGAAGGAAGGAAGGTGGAAGAAATGTAGAGAGAGAGAGAGAGAGAAGGAGAGAGAGAAAAAAGACCACAGGACTGAAACTTGCTTCAGTTTTGTAGTGGGGGCTGGGCTCAAGCTTGGTGGCAAAGCAGCGCACTACTGGAGTGAGCTATTTCACAGCCCTTGAACCTGCTGTCTGAGGCTGACTGCCTCTGGTCCTCCCCGCCTCCTGCAGGCCATCTTGAGCATGCTGCAGGACATGAACTTTATCAATAACTACAAGATCGACTGCCCGACACTGGCCCGGTGTGTGTCCCAGATGTCCTCCCCCTCCCACCCCCCTACCCCCCTCAAGCAGTGGCCCCTGTGTCTGCTGCCCTGGGCTCTGGGGAGGGAGCTCCCTGGTGATGACTGCTGGAGCCCAGTGTTGAGGGGTGGTGCGGGCCTGCGAGTGAGAATCACTCCCCAGTCATGGGGCCTGGAGGAGGGAAAGGAATGGGACAGGGCAGAGTCTGAAGGGCTCCCTGGAGGAGAAGTCTGAAGCGCTCTCCTCCCCTCCAGGTTCTGCCTGATGGTGAAGAAGGGCTACAGAGACCCGCCGTATCACAACTGGATGCACGCCTTCTCTGTCTCTCACTTCTGCTACCTGCTCTACAAGAACCTGGAGCTCACCAACTACCTCGAGTGAGTGGCTGCACCCCCTCCGCTCCTGTGGCTCACAGTGCTGGGGTCTCCTTCCCAGAGGTCACTGCCTGCGTCCCCTCCTCCCTCACAGGGGCCTCCCATCTTCCCATTGAGGACAGTGGAGCGGCACAGTCCTCCGGGGCAGGTGGCCAGCTACACCAGAGCTTCCCCCAGGCTTCTGTCCAGAGGCTCCTGGACATCCTGTTCACTGTCCCTCCTCACTCCTGTCCTTCTGCCTCCCAACCAGGGACATTGAGATCTTTGCCCTGTTCGTGTCCTGCATGTGTCATGACCTAGACCACAGAGGCACCAACAACTCCTTCCAGGTGGCCTCGGTGAGACCCCACTGTCCTCACAGGGGGCACCTTCCACCACCACTCTGCCTCGGGTGTCTGGGGGTGTCACCCATCCAGCCCAGGGAATGACGGGAGCTGGGGCAAGTGGGAGTTGGTTTGGAGAGGCGGGAGGGGTGTGCGGGGTGGGGGGAGCAGGACGTGCAGAGCAAGCTTTGGTCTACTGGGGCGGGAGGTGTCGCTCTTGGATCTGGATCCTGATAGGGTTTTCCTGGGCTTTTCTAGAAATCAGTGCTGGCTGCACTCTACAGCTCCGAGGGCTCTGTTATGGAGGTACCCCTTCTCTACCCCACCCCTTCCTCCTGAGGCCCATGACTTGTAGGCTCAGGCTGTGGCCCAGCCCCTCCACTTTGCAGGCCCTGCTGTTTGGCCCCCTCCCTGGATGGGCCAGATGGCTGGATCCTCATTAAGGGAGGGCTTGGAGTGAGTCTGCGGACATCCTATAGCCCCTCTCCACCAAGCCTGCATGAGCTCCATTCCCTACACACTCAGCTTTGCCTTCCATTGCTGGAGGGGAGGGACCGCTGCAGGGACAAAACTAGAGCCGCCCCCAAGTCCCTCTGTACCCGGCATGGGGCTGGGTTGAGCAGAGAGGCGTTTCTAAGGGCATCTCACTGCACACTGCCCCCCCCCCTCCAGGCACTGCCCTCACACTCCCTCCCACAGGCCTGGTGACAGCCCTGCTCTGCCCTCACAGCCTGGTGAGCTGAGTGACAGTCCCAGACGGGCCTTGCCCTCAGGGCCTCTGCTGTCAGCAGACAGTGTCTGCCCTGTGATTGGTGTCCGGAACTCCGAAGGAGCACTCCCTCCCGAGCTTTCCAGCCTGAGGCTGCAGAGCACACCTGCTATGTCCCCTCATGTGACAGAGGAGCTGGCAGGGATTGTCACAGGCCCAGACAGAGCCAGGAAGGGAGCTGCTGCCCCGCCCCCACTCTGCTGGCTTTGAGGATGGGCCTGGCAGGCCCTGCCAGCTCTCTTGGCCCCCCTGTTAAACCACCCGGCGCTCCTCCCCCCACAGAGGCACCACTTCGCCCAGGCCATCGCCATCCTCAATACCCACGGCTGCAACATCTTTGACCACTTCTCCCGGAAGGTGGGGCCTGAGGGGGGAGGAAGCCTGGGGCTGGTGGCAGCAGGAGGAGCCCAGGGTCCTGGGGAGCTGGCCGGGGGTGCCTGTCACCATGCGGCACCCCTCGGCCCCCCAGGACTATCAGCGCATGCTGGACCTGATGCGAGACATCATCCTGGCCACCGACCTGGCGCACCACCTCCGCATCTTCAAGGATCTGCAGAAGATGGCAGAAGGTGACAAAGTGTGGCCCCAGGACCTTGGGGGTTGGGAAGGACTGAAGCAGGGTGGCCCTGGGAGCACGTCCAGAGCTGGAGCCCTGTCCTGAGCGCCGGCTCTCCCCGCAGTGGGCTACGACCGTACCAACAGGCAGCACCACAGCCTGCTCCTCTGCCTCCTCATGACTTCCTGCGACCTCTCCGACCAGACCAAGGGCTGGAAAACCACTCGGAAGATCGCTGTGAGTACTGCTCCTCGCCTGTCTCTGTGTGGCTCCCTGTGGCCCAGAGCCCTCTCTGCTCCACTCAGCCTGGCCGTGCACTAGGGAGACTGAGAGTTACGGCACCTCAGGGCGACAGAGGGTGGAGCTCAGAGGGAGACACAGCCCACCTAGAGCCACACAGCAGTCAGGGACTGGTGAATGTTGAACCAGAATCCAGCAGCTAACCTCTCTCCGTCTGAAGCCATCCCCCTGCCAGGCTGGGGTGGGGGACATAGGCTCTGCAGTGAGGGAATGGCCAGGGGCACCTCAGTTTGACTTCTGGAGAGTGGTGGCAGAGGAGTCTACTCGCAGACCCTGAAGAGTGTGTTGGCATTGCAGGAACTTATCTACAAGGAGTTCTTCTCTCAGGGAGACCTGGTATGTGCTGTGTGGGCTGGAAGAGGGCTCTCGCCGGGGGCTGTTAGGGGCTGGGCTGGCCGGACCCCGAGCCCATGGCACCTGCTGCTTGGTGCCCACAGGAAAAGGCCATGGGCAACCGGCCGATGGAGATGATGGACCGCGAGAAGGCCTACATCCCCGAGCTGCAGATCAGCTTCATGGAGCACATCGCCATGCCTATCTACAAGTGAGTGACACCTGGGGTACTGACTCAGCCCAGGGCATGTATTCAGGGGGCTCCGGGGAAGGCAGATTCTATCCCTGGCGCCGCCATATTGCTGGCCTCTATCTTTCCCATAAAAATAAAGGAAATCAGGGTTAGCAAAATAGCTCACTAGGATAGCACATCTGTTCTGCCATGATCCCCCACTGCACTGGGGAAGCTTTGTTGCTGTTCTCTCTCTCTCTCTCATTCTCTATCTCTCTGTCCTAAAAGTAAATAAATAAGTAACCGCTGAATGAGCCCATAGGGCTGGCCAGTGACCTGGCACGGGGGAATGGAGGTAGAAGTGACCTTCACCGAAGACACAAAGGCACCTGGACACAGGTGTCTCCTGCTCCCCCAATCCTTGGTCCTGATGGCAAGGGACCACCGCATTGTCCCTGTGTGCCTAGTCCTGGTCCCCACCTTCAGGGTCCTTCCATCTAAGTCACTGGCCACCCCCCACCCCCAGGCTGCTGCAGGACCTGTTCCCCAAGGCCAAGGAGCTGTACGAGCGCGTGGCCTCCAACCGTGAGCACTGGACCAAGGTGTCCCACAAGTTCACCATCCGTGGGCTCCCCAGTAACAACTCCCTGGACTTCCTGGACGAGGAGTACGAGGTGCCTGACCTGGATGGCACCAGGGGCCCCGTCAACGGCTGCTGTAGCCTTGATGCTGAGTGATCCCCTCCAGGGACCCTCCCCCAACCCAGGCCTCCCCCTCCCTCCTCTAGAATCCTGGCCATGCGTGGGAACCAGAGCCGAGCATGGGTCCTGGGTTCTAGATCAGGATTCACCCTGCAGCCCTGTGCAGAACTGACCTTTCTGGGCCTTGGCTTCCTCATCTGTATCCTGGAAGCAAGACTGCCAGCCTTGCCCTGACTTTGTACTCTGAGGGTGACTGGGGCATGGTGGGCCCCTCGGGCCTCGGACAAGTCCTCCCCAAACCTCTCTTTCCCAGGGCCTCCTAGGAGGGCAGCTTCTCCTGCCCATTCCTACTCGCCATAGCCCTGCCCACTGGCACTGACCTTATAAGGTGGGCCACTTGCCCACCTGCGGGCATAGAGAGGGTCTCAGAGACAGTCATGAACTCTGCTGGGGGGAGGGTTGAAAAAGCCATAGGGACCCCCCCATCATGGTCATCATAAATGATGAGGTGGGGCCTGCAGAAGTGGGACAGTAGGCAGCAGAGTCCTGGACTGGGGGTCAAGCCAGGCCAGGCCAAGTCAGCTGAGCAGACCACCCAGTCTCTAAGACCCCTCATATATCAGAGTCCCCCCTCTGTGGAGTCTCAGGGGACCCCTGGTATGTCCCCGTCTCCACAGGGCAGGGAGCCAACCCAAGGGACCCTGAACCCTAGCAGCACCCTGTTCCTGCAGCCAGAGAAACCACTGGCCTCCACCCTGGGTGCTGCTCCCTCTTCAAGGCCATAGTCACCCGGGCCCAGGCCTGGAGACCCCACAGCGCCGGGCCTCTGGGGTCAAGCCGCCCGGGCCTCCCCATCTCTGTCGTTCTGTACGTGTTGTGGGGTGGAGTGGGGTGGGGGAGGGGGGCCACCTGCCTTACCTATTCTGAGTTGCCTTTAGAAAGATGCGTTTTTCTGGACTCCGTGCAACTGTTGTCGCTGGTCCCGTGGGCTGACCGCTTTGTACATGAGAATAAATCTATTTCTTTCTACCAGTCCTCCACTGTGGGGCCATTGGTCATCACTGTGTGCAGGGTTGGGGGCAGAGAACAGAACTGGGCAGGGGGAATACCCTTGCAGAACTCCCAGGAGGTGGTTCACACAGTAGAGCACACTCTTTGCCATGTGCAAGGCCCCGGGTTCGAGGCCCCAGTCACCACATGGGAACAGCTGCATGGGGTAAGTTTCACAAATGGTAAATGGTGGAGTGGACAGCTGAACCCCCACCTAGGGGCCTAGGTCCTCCTCTGGAGGAGTCAGCTGGCATTTCCCCAGGATAGTGGGACCAAGGGTTGGGTGACAAATGAGGAACCCTGGACATGGATCACTGAGAAGTGGGTGGATGGCTGGTGGAGTGTATGCACTGGGAAGGGAGGTCTGAGGGGCAAAGCAGCCAAGAAGGCTTCCTGGAGGAGGTGACATGGCACTCTCCCTAGACCCAGTGTCTGCTGGCCCACTGGTCCTGCATACCCAGAATTAGGACCTGGGATGCATGGGGGACTCCCGAGTCCATGTAGGCCCCACCTCCTGGGTTCTCGGCACATGCAGGCCTGAGTTATGTGTGTGCAGCTCCCCTGGCTGTGCAGTGTGGTCCCTGCAACCTTTGGGTCAAGAGGAAGCACAGGAGAGTTCAGCTTCGCATTCTGGAAAAATCTGAGGGGGGAGGAGGGCTTATGTGTGGGAGTACTGGGGAACATTCTAGCTTGCTGCTCTCCCCACTGGGGGAGGGAGGAGG